>NC_037681.1:52516274-52539924 GCF_003255815.1 Theropithecus gelada
TTTTTTTTTTTTTTTTTTTTTTTTTTGAGATGGGGTCTCGCTCTGTCACCCAGGCTGGAGTGCAGTGGCCGGATCTCAGCTCACTGCAAGCTCCGCCTCCCGGGTTCACGCCATTCTCCTGCCTCAGCCTCCCGAGTAGCTGGGACTACAGGCGCCCGCCACCTCGCCCGGCTAGTTTTTTTGTATTTTTTTAGTAGAGACGGGGTTTCACCGGGTTCGCCAGGATGGTCTCGATCTCCTGACCTTGTGATCCGCCCGTCTCGACCTCCCAAAGTGCTGGGATTACAGGCTTGAGCCACCGCGCCCGGCCTCCAAAACTTTTTGAGCACTGACGTGATGCTTAAAGGAAATACTCATTGGAGTATTCTGCATTTTGGATTTTTGGGTTAAGGATGCTGAACCAGTAGGTAAAATGCAAACATTGCAAAATCCAAAAAAATTTAAAAACCATAAACAGTTCTGGTCTCAACCATTTCGGATAAGGGATACTCAACCCATAATCTGTTCTTTTCTGTTTTCTGGTTGGAAGGGCATATTGGCTTTATAGCTAATTTACACAGCATTGGTGTTTGATACACAGTGAGTCCAACTAGATCTCACTCAGACCTATTAATAGTTTATTAGTGTCGCTCACTTCTGGAACATTCTGTGATGTTTTACTTGGATGAGTTCTTTTACCTCTCTTGGGAAATAGTCATACCAAAGTCTGCTTATTACTACAATGTGTTATCTATTATACATTGTCCAATTTTCAACTCAAAATTACTAGACAGGCAAAGAAAAAGTAAAAGTATAACCCTTACTCAAGAAAAAGAGCAATCAGTAGAAACTATGAGTGGGCCCAGATGTTGGATTTAGCAGACAAAGACTTCAAAGCAGCTATTATAATATGTTTAAAGAATTGAAAGAAAATATGGCATCAGTTATCAAACGGAAAATCTAAGCAGATGATATAAAAATAATATTCTAAAGTTGAAAAGTGTAGTTACTGAAATTAAAAATTTAAAGACAGCCTCAACAGCAGATTAGAGATAGCAAAAGAAAGATTCAGTGACTTTGAACCCAGCTCTGTAGAAATTACTAAACTGATGACTCTCACGTAGCATCCTTCACCTCTAGTTTGGTTTTATATACAATGTTTTAACTCTTTTTGCTATTTTTTCTCTTTACTTTCTATGATGGAAACATTTTGTGCTTTGATTTTAATGGCTATATCACAGTTATATACATCTTTACAAACTCATCAAATTGTATACTTTATTTATATATTTATTTTTTGAGATAGGGTCTCACTGTATCTCCCAGGCTGGAGTACAGCTGAAATTAGCTGGGACTACAGGTGGGCACGAGTGTGCCCAGCTAATTTTTGTATTTTTTGTAGAGATGGGGTTTCACCATGTTGGCCAGTCTGGTCTCAAACTCCTGGGCTCAAGCATTTCTCCCACCTCAGACTCCCAAAGTGCTGGGATTATAGGTGTGAGCCACTATGCCTGGCTGGTGTAGCTTGTTTTTTGTTTTTGTTTTTTTTTTTTTTTGAGACGGAGTCTCGCTCTATTGCCCAGGGTGGAGTGCAGTGGCGCGATCTTGGCTTACTGAAACCTCTGTCTCCTGGGTTCAACCCATTCTCCTGCCTCAGCCTCCTGAGTAGCTGGGATTACAGGTGCACGCCATCATACCCAGCTAATTTTTGTATTCTTAGTAGAGATGGAGTTTCACCATGTTGGCTCGAGATTGTCTCGATCTCCTGACCTCAATCCACCCGCCTTGGCCTCCCACAGTGCTGGCATTACAGGCCTGAGCCACCATGCCCAGCCGCTGGTATACTTTAAATGGATGTAATTCATTGCAGATTATACCTCAATAAATTTTTATTTAGTTTTTTGAGACTGAGTTGCTCTGTTGCCCAGACTGGAGTGTAGTGGCACGATTTCGGCTCACTGCAACCTCTGCCTCCTGGGTTAAAGCGATTTTCCTGTCTCAGCCTCCCCAGTAGCTGGAATTACAGGCGTGTGCCACCATGATCAGGTTGTTTTTGTATTTTTAGTAGAGATGGGGTTTTCACCATGTTGGCCCTGCTGGTGTCGAACTCCTAACTTCAGGTGATCCACCCGCCTCAGCCTCCCAAACTGTTGGGATTACAGGCATGAGCCACTGCACCTGGCACCTATACTTATTTAGTTATATATACATATAGTTATTTTTAGTTTTATCAAAATATGTATATATAACTATGTACGTATAATTATTTTTAGTAATATCAAAAAACCATAGCTAACATTATGATTTAGCAAAATACTGTTTACCCCAAAGCCAAGTGTTATGTATTAATGATATTTTTTCCTTTTTGAGTTTTCTTCCCCACAGGTTTTCTGATCTTTTTTTTGTTTTCTAACTTTCTATTATAGCTATATACTCCTTTCTCTGTTTAATTTTCTTTTTAACTAGAAGACGTCCGTTAGTAGTTCTTTTAATGAATATCTGTGGTTAAACTCTTAGTCTTTCCAGTGTCTGAAATATCCTCATTTTTTATGTGACAGGTCACTTTTCTCCCCTCAACATTTTGGACATACCTCATTTCCAACAGACATTTGTTACTTCCGTTAGAGTCTGCTGTCATTCTCATAATTGTTCCTTGTGGAAATGTCTATATATAAAATCTCTGAACTATGTATTTTTAACATATACACATATATTTATTTTAAAATGTGTAATTAAGTTAGTAGTAGTAGTAGTAGTTTTTTTTTTTTTTTTAAGGAGCCTCCACCTCCCAGGTTCAAGTGATTCTCCTGCCTCAGCCTCCTGAGTAGCTGGGATTATAGGTGTGCACCACCATGTCTGGCTGATTTTTGTATTTTTAGTGGAGACATGGTTTCACCATGTTGGCCAGGGTGGTCTCCAACTCCTGACCTCAGGTGATCCACCTGCCTCGGCCTCCCAAAGCGCTAGGATTACAGGCATGAGCCACCACTCCTGGCCTTGTTATTATTGACTATTGTCACCCTGTTGCACTATCAACTAGTAGGCCTTATTTATTCTAGAACCTCGTTTTAAGGTATCCTGAATGTGGCTTTTTTTGTTTGTTTTTTTTCTGAGACAGAGTCTCACTCTGTTGCCCAGGCTGGAGTGCAGTGGCACGATCTTGGCTCACTGCAACCTCTGCCTCCTGGGTTTAAGCGATTCTCCTGCCTCAGCCTCCTGAGTAGCTGGGATTACAGGTGCATGCCACCATGCCTGGCTAATTTTTGTATTTTTAGTAAAGACGGGGTTTCACCATGTTGGTCAGGCTTGTCTCAAACTCCTGACCTCGTGATCCGCCCGCCTTGGCCTCTGAAAGTTCTGAGATTATAGGCGTGAGCCACCATGCCCAGCCTAATGTGGGGTTTTTTTTTTTAACTTGAATTTTATTTATGCTTTCTGATTTTATAATAGTTAACTTGCAGTAAAAGTAAACTGGTTGTCTAAATAAATAAGCTGATTTCCTATACTAGTTTAGAGTCTTTGTTTTCTTAAACCGTATTAAAGATATTTAATTACAAAAGTAAAATTGAGGCTTTTGTCTTTTTTTGTCCACTCTAATTTGCTGACTGACTTAACATTTGTCTTCACAGTAAACATTGTAAATAAACACTGATGTTTGTTGTGTAGTATATAAAAATATTATTTAGGAGTGGTGAGATTTAAACTTTTACAAACCTGTAATATATATAGTAGAGCAACACTGGATAAATAACCTTTTCAGCTTAATCGGAGATGTTCTATAAATGTTCATTTACATATATACAGCACGTACAATACTTGGCGTATGTAAAAGCACATCTTTATGCTCTTTCAATTAAAATTGATTATTATTATTATTTTCTTTTGAGACAGAATCCCTCTCAATCACCCAGCTGGTGTGCTAGTGGTACGATCAGGGCTCACTGCAACCAGTTTTTCTGCCTCAGTCTCCTGGGTAGCTGAACTACAGGGATGTGCCACCATGCCCACCTAATTTTTGTATTTTTAGTGAAGAGGGGTTTCACCATGTTGGCCAGGCTGGTCTCGAACTCCTAACCTCAGGTGAGCTGCCCGCCTCAGCCTCCCAAACTGCTGAGATTACAGGCGTGAGTCACCGCACCCGGTCTAAAATTAATTACTTTTTAAGACCCTCTTGGTGGGAACAGACTTTCGTGGTATTTATAGTTATAATAGTTTGGAATCAAAGTAGTCGAGTGCTACTTTTTTCCCTCTGTACATCCTATCCCTAATGCCTTTATTATCTTTTGTTTCTTACTTGAGAGCTTTATTTGCTTCATAACTTTTTTTTTTTTTTTTTTTGAGACGAAGTTTCACTCTGTCACCCAGGCTGGAGTGCAGTGATGCAGTCTTGGCTTACTGCAACCTCCGCCTCCCGAGTTCAAGTGATTCTCCTGCGTCAGCCTCCTGAGTAGCTGGGATTACAGGCATCTGCTACCATGTCTGGCTAAATTTTTGTATTTTTAGTAGAGACGGGGTTTCACCATGTTGGCCAGCGTGGTCTTGAATTACAGACCTCAGGTGATCCACCCACCTTGGTCTCCCGAAGTGCTGGGATTACAGGCATGAGCCACCGTGCCTGGTGCTTTGTAACCTTTTTATATCACCTTCCTGTTCCCCAGAATGAAGTAGTTTATTCTTCTTACAAATACTGTTTTTTGTTTTCTTTGTGTTTTGGGGTTTCTTTTTTGTTTTTTTTTGTTTTTTTGTTTTTTTGAGGCAGAGTCTCTGTCGCCAGGCTGGAGTGCAGTGGTATGATTTCGGCTCACTGCAGCCTCTGGCCCCTGGTTCAAGTGATTCTCCTGCCTCAGCCTCCCAAGTAGCTGGGATTACAGGCACAGTGGCTCACTCCTGTAATCCCAGCACTTTGGGAGGCTAAGGTGGGAGGATTGCCTGAGCCCAGGAGTTTGAGACCAGCCTAGGCAACATAGTGAGACCCTGTTTCTACAAAAAAAATTTTTTAATTAGCCCGGTCTGGTGGTGCACAACTGTTGTCCCAGGTACTTGGGAGTTCGAGGTGGGAGGATGGATCTCTTGAGCCCAGGAAGATTAAGGCCGCAGTGAGCTGTGATCATGCCACTGCACTCCAGCCTGGGCCACAGGTTTCAAAAAGAGAGAAAATTAGAATATACATTAGGGAGAAAAAAACTAAATAACCATATTCCTATCTACCTAGTGACCACCCCTATGAAGACCCTGGTACGTGTTCTCATTGAAATCTTATTTTGAAATACTTTTGAATTTAAAAAATATTACCTTGGTTTTACAAATGTTTGCTTGTCTTTATGTTCAGCTACAATTTTCTAATCACAATGGTTTTACTTTTTCCTTGTCAGAAAGTGGAGCTGTTCCAAAAAGAAAAGACCCCTTAACACACACTAGTAATTCACTGCCTCGTTCAAAAACAATTATGAAAACTGGATCTGCAAGCCTTTCAGGCCATCATAGAGCACCTAGTTACAGTGGTTTATCCATGGTTTCTGGAGTGAAACAGGGACCTGGTCCTGCTCCTACCACTCATAAGGTATTCTGGGACAGTAACTTTAATTGCTGTGTTTTTGCAAATGTAAAAATTTTTAAGATACTATGCTTGCTTAAGTTGATTATAAGTACTTTGTAATACTTTAGAGAATAGATAAGCTTCCATAAAGTTAATTTTTTTTTTTTTTTTTTGAAACTCTTGTTGCCCAGGCTGGAGTGCAATGGTGCGATCTTGGCTCATTGCAACCTCTGCCTCCCAGGTTCAGGCGATTCTCAGCCTCCCAAGTAGCTGGAATTATAGGCATGCACCACCACGTCTGGCCAATTTTGTATTTTTAGTAGAGACGGGGTTTCTCCATGTTGGTCAGGCTGGTCTCGAACTCCTGACCTCAGGTGATCCACCCACCTCAGCCTCCCAAAGTGCTGGGATTACAGGCATGAGCCACCGCACCCAATCAAAGTTAATATTTTTTAAAATCTACAGAGCAACTTGCTCTAAAACTTTTTTTGGACCTCATTAGACATTTAATACCAAGTTTTGCTTACCCAGTCTGTTTTATATAATGCTATATATTTCATTTTAAATTTATTTTTAAAATTATTTCAGTCTATGTAAATGTTTTATAGCAGTAACATACCTAGAGTTTTGTCATGACTCTAACAAGGGTTAAAATTTGTTTTTATTTTGTAAAAACTAAATCTCTGGATAAAATCCTCTATAACTGACTTAATACCAAATATAGTTCTCTGGTGAATAGAGTTTTACCTTCAGGTAAATATACAATTTCTGGATTTTTTTTACTCTTTCTCCTATTTTTAAAGCTTGAATTCTGTGAACTTTAAGGTTATTTATGAAAAGTGTAAATGTTACGTTGTATTTTCACATTAAAATTTTGTATCCTTTAAGGGCACTCCAAAAACAAATAGGACAAATAAACCTTCTACCCCTACAACTGCTGCTCGTAAGAAAAAAGACTTGAAGAATTTTAGGAATGTGGACAGCAACCTTGCTAACCTTATAATGAATGAAATTGTGGACAAGTAAGTTTTGCCATCTAAATGTTTTATAGTTTTTATGTTTTAATTTTACTTAGAAAACATGTCAGGAGTGAAATAGATAATAAATACCTTGTCTGGTTTACATACTTAATTTTTATGATAGTTTTCAATTATCAATGTAGAAACCATTGCTTTACTGATTTAACTGTAGTTTAACAGTTAACATAAAAATAACTATATGTCATAGGACTTAGGATTCATCTTGTAATAACTGGGTCCTGTTTGTATTGTAGAACTAACTGAGGTCTTGTTTCTTAGTGGAACAGCTGTTAAATTTGATGATATAGCTGGTCAAGACTTGGCAAAACAGGCATTGCAAGAAATTGTTATTCTTCCTTCTCTGAGGCCTGAGGTAAGAACTTTATATTATTATTTTTCTATAATACCATCTGTTACCGAATCCACAGTAGCAGTAGTAGTAAAGAAATATTTGAGCTATACTAGAATAATTCATTCATATAAGGTAACAGTAGATTTAATGTTTTAAAAAAGACGAAACATTAACAATTGATGTTGAGAAGTTATTACAGAATAGGAAAATGTATATGAGTTCCTAATTTCCAATCCTTTTATATTTTTAGGGAAAGTGGGTAGTATGGTATAATTTTGTTTTATTTTGGAGATGGAGTCTCACTCACTGTGTTGTCCAGGCTGGAGTGCAGTGGCATGATCTTGGCTTACTGCAACCTCTGCCTCCTGGGATTCAAGTGAGTCTCCTGCCTCAGCCTCCCAAGTAGCTGGGATTACAGGCATGTGCCACTATGCCCAGCTAATTTTTGTATTTTTAGTAGAGATGGGGTTTTGCTATGTTGGCCAGGCTGATCTTTCACACCTGACGTCAAGTTACCCACCCACTTCGGCCTCACAAGTGTGAGCCACTACATCTGGCCAAATTTTGATATCAAGGTGAGAGAGATTTAAAATTAAGAGAAGGTATAAAAATCAGCCTAGCGTGGTGGCGCACACTTGTAGTCCCAACTACTGGGGAGGCTGAGGCAGGAGAATTGTTTGAACCAGGAGGCAGAGGTTGCAGTGAGCTGAGATGGCACCACTGCACTCCAACCTGGGAGATAGAGCAAGATGCCGTCTCAAAAATAAAATAGGCTGGGTGCGGTGGGTCATGTCTGTAATCCCAGCCCTTCAGGAGGCTGGGGCGGGCGGATCACGAGGTCAAGAGATCGAGACCATCCTGGCCAATATGGTGAAACCCTGTCTTTACTAAAATTACAAAAATTAGCTGGGCTTGGTGGTGTGTGCCTATAACCCCAGCTACTCGGGAGGCTGAGGCAGGAGAATCACTCGAACCCGGGAGGCAGAGCTTGCAGTGAGCCGAGATTGTGCCACTGCACTCCAGCCTGGAGACAGAGCAAGACTCTATCTCAAAAAATAAATAAATAAAAATTTTAAAAGATAAATAAAAATAAATAAAATTAAGAGAAGAAAATCAGGCAGGTAGTGGCCCCTGACACAATGAATTTTCCCAGAATTGGATTGCTTGGGAACACAGCCTGAAGAATGTGGTAAACTCCATCTAAGGCTAAATACCAGCATGAGACTGATAATAAACAAGTACTTTATGGGAAAGCTTTTAAAAATTTTTTTTAAAAAGAGAGTAATTATACTGGAGAAAGAGAAATTAAGATAGAATAATTCTTTTTTTTTCGAGACAGAGTTTTGCTCGTTACCCAGGCTGGAGTGCAGTGGTGTGATCTCGGCTCACTGCAACCTCTGCCTTTGGACTTCAAGTGATTCTCATGCCTCATCCTCCCAAGTAGCTGGGACTACAGGCGTGCACCACCACACCTGACTAATTTTTGTATTTTTAGTAGAGACAGGGTTTTACCATGTTGGCCAGGCTGTTCTCAAACTCCTGGCCTCAGGTGATCTGCCCACCTTGGCCTCCCAAAATGCTGGGATTATAGGCAGGAGCCACTGCGCCTGGCCTGAAGAACAATTTTTAAAAGAATTACTCTTAAGGATATTAAGTCATCAAAGTAGATAGAGCCATTAAATGATGGGTAGGAACCGAATCTTGCATCCCATACTTTATGACTCATTAAGGAAGATAGGTAATCTTGCAGTTGATGATAAATATTCGGCTTTCCATACTTAGCACTGTTTTCAATTTTTCCATTTCACAGATGGTATATTTAGTGCTGTTCCAATAATATTGCAAAAAAATAAATCTGAAGACTCACTTCTGGGTCACAGTTATTTCACTATTAACATTAAAATCTACAGGCCTATCTATAACATCTAGTGGAAATAAGCTGTGTGGCACATTGTGCTGGGTGCATTATTAAATGAATGTGCAAAGGTTTTATGGCTGTCTCAATTTTTCCATAGTCTGAGTCATTCACATACTGCCTTCATGCTGTTTATTACTTGTAAGTGAGTACCAACTGTACTAGAACTTACTGAATATTTTTCAAGTCTGTTTTACTTTTTACTCATTCTACGTACATAAAATCAGTGGTTTGATATGCTAGTTAGATTTTTGCTAATACCCAGTACAATAATTAGATAATTATTAAAATAGAAAGCATTTGTCATTGTGTGAACTGGGTTTATATCATGTACCACCTCAGGTCACACTTTGGGAAACGTAGCTTACATATTGAGCTAGTATTTTGCTGGAGTTATGTAAGATTAGTAAATGCTGTAGACTAAATATTGAGAAAAAAAAAAAGCCCACTCAAAGAGGATTTACATAATTATAGACCTGAAAAGGATCTTAGCAGTCTTCTGATCCATTCATTGATAAATAAACTAGTCCTAAGAGCTAAAATGACTTGCTCAAGATTTTAGTTAAGTGGTAGACCTGAGAAATACATTTCTAAGATTAGAACTGCCTCTTTAGTGCTATAGCTGCTACCTAATTCTTACATGTGGGGTTTTAGTATTTAAGGGTAGAAAAATATATCTAAAATTGTGAAGGTAATACCAAGGAAATATTTAGGCTATGCAAGAAGTCATTCAGCTTTTGCTTTACCCAGGCCTATAGGGAACATATCTAAAATAGTAAGTAACATGTGAATTTGAATTTAGGCATATTTTCATGGTAGTGACATAATGTGCAATTAAGAAGCTATAATATATAAATGCCAGTTGCAGGTTATTTCAAATAAAGTTGAATAACCTGACCTCAGGAGGGGCAGAAACCTTAGTAAACTTAGTAAATTGAGACCTAAGGAAGAGCAAGATCTGTGGTAGAGCCAGGTCTCAAGGTTTATATCCTGGTACAAACTTGTCTATACATCACCACACCTGCCAAATGGAACTTTTTTTCCTTCTAGTTCAGATTTCCAAGAAAGGGAATATTATTGTCCTAGCTCAGCTTTTCACAATAGACTCACAAAATGAATCATGTTAAGCCTATGAATGGGTAAGACTTATCCCATAACATGCCTCCATTGTGCAAAAAATCAGCTTTATTCCTAATTCCCCATAGTAGGAAGCTTGCATAGACCACAATAGAGACATTGTTAGGTTACATCAAGAAGGTGAGTGGCAGGCATTCTTGAGTATACTGGAATTTTTATTTCATTGTAGAAACACGGAATCATAATTCGTCATCTAAAACTGGTTTTAAGGAGATAATACAAAAGATACTCACTTGAGATAGATTGCTCTCAGAATTACTTAAAACAAGTGCTTTAAATCTTGCTCATTCATGAAGCCATAGCCCTGGAGGGGATATTGAAAAACTTCTCCATCTTCCTTCAATCACATAGGACCATGTTTTTAATTATATTTTAACATTAAACATAATTTTTAAAAGTTGCAAATACTAATCTTTGAAAAAAACCTCAAACTGTATAGCAGAAAATAGAACATGCCCTCTCACCTAAAAGCAAGACTGCATTTTAAAGTATATCACAGTAATCTGTCTAAATACTTTAAATAGATCTAAATAGATCTCTTCCATATCCTGTGCAGGTTGTCTATCATTTTGAGCTTTTTATATTTCTTATTTTGTTCTCTTGCTTAAATGTGATTCTTTGAGATTTATAGAAAATGTGATTGTTCTCCAGTTTTAAAAAGCTTTCCTCTGTCTACTAAAATTTCCATGAATTTCTTTCTTTCTTTTTTTTTTTTTTTTTTTAAATTGAGACAGAGTCTCACTGTGTTCTCCAGGCTGGCCTCAAACTCCTAGGCTTACGTGATCCTCCTGTCTCAGCCTCCCAAGTAGCTGAGATTACAAAAATTTCCATGAATTTCTAAATATGATGTTATCTTTCATATACCAGCTTAAACATCAGCCTTTCTTCTTTTAAAAATGTTAGAACTTACCTCTTTAAATAATCTTATGAAGCCATTTCTTAATTTTTGTTTCCTTTTCTAATCTACTAACTTGTATATCATAGTGAATGAACCCTTAGTTCCATCATACCACACACCTTCTACTCCTGTCCTCCTACTTTTTCTCTCCCAGGCTGGAGTACAGTGAATATTTAGTGCTTTTAAATATTATTCATTACCAAACCAAGCAGTGTACTGTTTTTTCCTTGTACAGCCTTTTTCCCCCCTAAATAATTGTGTTATTTTTTCATTTGCTTAGTTTTCATCTTATTGATTGATAATTCTTCTTTTCCATTTCAGTCTAATTTCCACATGGCCAAACCAATCTAAAAACCTGTTAACTCAGATCTTTTTTTTTTTTTCCCCAGAATACTTTTTCCTGGAACCACCTTCTTTTCATTCAAGACCAAATGCTTTCCATGCCTCTTTCAAAGTGGTTGTTCTCTAATCTGTCTTCACTACCGTCATGATTTCCTTTTCCTTTTTTTCCTTTCTTTCTTATGTATCTCCTGTCTTTTAAATTCCATATTTTCCACATTCATAATTTATTTTCTCATTTTGATGGCTATATCTTTCAGTAACTGAGAAAAGGTTTGTGTGAGGGAATTTTTTGAGATGCTGTAGTTTTGAAAATATCTTTGTTCTGCTATCTTCTTTTATTAATAATTTGACTGGATGTCAAGATTTAAGTTGGAAACTATTTTCCCTGAGTATTTCGAAGGCATTATCTATTGTCTTCTAGCTTCCGGTGTTGCTTTGTATTAGAGACAGAAGATCAGGAATCAGGATAGCATTGGACTTCTTATTTCTATTTCCCAAAGCTTTTTGGATTTTTCTCTTTATTCTTCTCTTCTGACATTTTATAATGATGTGCTTGATGCATTTTCTTTATATTATCTTTTTCCCTCTTGTACATTTCTTTCTTTTTTTCTGGGGGACAGGGGAGAAGAAGTCTCACTCTTCTCACCCAGGCTGGAATGCAGTGGTGCAATCTCCACTCACTGCACCCTTCGCCTCCTGGGTTCGAGTGATTCTCCTGCCTCAGCCTCCCAAGTAGCTGGGATTACAGGTGCCCACCACCACCATGCCCGGCTAATTTTTGTATTTTTAGTAGAGACGGAGTTTCACCATGTTGGCCAGGCTGGTTTCAAACTCCTGACCTCAGGTGATCCACCCACTTTGGCCTCCCAAAGTGCTGGGATTACAGGCATGAGCCACCGTGCCCAGCCCTATTCTTATTTCATAGATGCAATGTCTTCTTTTCTGTCTCTGAGAGCTTTTGTGAAGTTTTCTTTTGTTTACTTTATTATCTGTTTCTTCCAGATTCCTCCTCTTTTATTTTTGCCTTAAGCTCTTTCATATTGGAAGCTTCTCTCAAATGTCTGGTTATTCTGGTTGTCCACTTATATTACGTGGAACAATAAAAAAGTTGATTAGGACTCTGTGCTGTAAGTAAATTGTTGATAGTGAGAGCCCATTAATCACAGGATGATCAAGCAGCAAGCCTACTGTTTATTTAGGTTTCTCCAAATGGCTATAGCTGTCAGTCCTTTTTTTCTGGGGTTATTTCGCTTCTCTAGAAAAGAATTTTCTGGTCTCTTGTTTGGAGAATACAAGCTTGACTATTGGTGTCCCAGAAAATGGGTGGGAGGAGAGGACTTTGTTTTCTGTTAGGTTGAGCCATGTGAAAATTACTAGGTTTTGTTTTGTTTTTTGTTTCGTTTTGAGACAGAGCCCCACTCTGTTGCCCAGGCTGGAGTACCTTGGCATGATCTTGACTCACTGCAACCTCTGCCTCCCAGGTTCAAGCAATTCTCATGCCTCAGCCTCCCAAGTAGCTGGGATTGTAGGCATGCGCCACCACGCCTGGCTAATTTTTGTAATTTTGGTAGAGACAGGGTTTTGCCATGTTGACCAGTCTGATCTCGAACTCCTGACCTCAGGTGATCCACCTGCCTTGGCCTCCCAAAGTGTTGGGATTACAGGTATGAGCCACCGCACCCAGCCTGAAATTACTGTTTTTATAGGTCAAAAACAGTTAAGGGATAGGCATGGTGGCACACACCTATAATCCCAGCACTTTCAGAGGCCAAGGCAGGAAGATTGCTTGAGCCCAGGAGTTCAAGACCAGCCTGGGCAATGTAGTGAGACCCCATATATATATATATGTGTATATATATATATATATAGATATAGATATAGATTTTTTTTTTTTTTTTTTTTTTTGAGATGGAGTCTCGCTTTGTCGCCTAGCTGGGACTACAGGCGCCCACCACCTCGCCCGGCTAGTTTTTTGTATTTTTTTAGTAGAGACGGGGTTTCACCGTGTTAGCCAGGATGCTCTTGATCTCCTGACCTCGTGATCTGCCCGTCTCGGCCTCCCAAAGTGCTGGGATTACAGGCTTGAGCCACCGTGCCCGGCCTCTATATTTTTTTTAAAAAATGGATGAATATCTTTGAAGATAATGTGTTTGCATATGTAGAAAATCCCAAAGAACCAACAAAAAGAGCTCCTAGAACTAATAAGTGATTATGACAGGGTATAGAATACAAAATTAATATACAAAGTCAGTTACTTTTTTATATACCAGCAGTGAACAACTGGAATTTTTTGTTTGTTTGTTTTTTGAGATGGAGTCTGGCTCTGTTGCCCAGGCTGGAGTGCAGTGGCGCAATATCGACTTACTGCAAGCTCCGCCTCCCAGGTTCGCACCATTCTCCTGCCTCAGCCACCCAAGCAGCTGGGACTACAGGCGTCCGCCACCATGCCCGGCTAATTTTTTGTATTTTTTTAGTAGAGATGGGGTTTCACCGTGTTAGCCAGGATGGTCTCGATCTCCTGACCTCGTGATCCACCCACCTCAGCCTCCCAAAGTGCTGGGATTACAGGCGTGAGCCACCGCGCCTGGCTACAACTGGAATTTGAAATTAAAACACAATACCATTCATATCAACACTAATAAAATGAAATACTTACGTGTAATTCTAACAAAGTTTGTTGTAGAAGGTCTATATGAGAAGAATTATAGCACTCATAAAAGAAATCAAAGATCTAAGTAAATTGAGAGATATTCCATGTAAATGGACAGGGAGACTAAATATTATTGCAATGTCAGTTCTTCCCAAGTTCATATATTGATTCAGTGCAGTCCCAATCAAAATCCAGCCAGTTATTTTGTGGATACTGACAAACTAAAGTTTATATGAAAAGGCAAAAGACCTAGAACAGCCAACACAGTATTGAAGAAGAAAAAAGTCAGAGGACTGAAACTACCCAATTTCAAGACTTACTGTAAAGCTACATTAATCAAGACAGCATGTCATTGGCAAAAGAATAGACAAATAGATCAGTAGAACTGGACAGAGAGCCTAGAAATCAACCCACACAGATAAAGTCAACTGATCATTGGCAAAGGGACAAAGACAATTCAGTGGAGAAAAGATAGCCTTTTCAACAAATGGTATAGGACAACTGGACATCCACATGCAAAAAAGTTAATCTAGACAGACCTGACAACTTTCACAAAAATAAACTTAAATGGATCATAGACTTAAATGTAACTTGCGAACTGAAACTTCTAGAGGATAACATAGGAGAAAAATCTAGGATAACATCTGAGAAAAATTTTTGGTTTGACAGTGACTTCGTAGGTACAATACCAAAACATGATCCTTGAAAAAAAAAATCAGTATGTTGAACTTTGTTTAAATTTAAAACTTCTGCTCTGTGTAAGACGCTGTTAGGAGAATGAAAAGACACACAGCAGACTGGGAGACTTTATAAAATTCATTACCTGATGAAGGACCAGTATCCAAAATATACAAAGAACTTTTAAAACTCAACAATAAGAAAATATACAACCCAGTTGATAAATGAGCAAAATATCTGAACAGACACCCACAAAGGAAGCTAGATGACGACAAGCATATGAGTATCTGCTCAACATCATGTCATTAGGGAAATTGCACATTAAAACAACAACAAGACACCCTGCCACCCCTATTAGAATGGCTAAAATCTAAAACACTGACAACACCAAATTCTGGCACGATGTGGAGCAGCAGAAATTTTAATTCATTGCTGATGGAAATCTAAAATGGTAGAACCTATTGGAAGATAGTTGGACAGTTTTTTACAAAACCAAAGACAGTTTGATGGTTTCTTACAAAACTCTTACCATATGGTTCAGCAGTCTTACACCTTAGTATTTACTCAAATAAGTTTAAAATGTACATCGAATCAAAAACCTGCACATGAATATTTCTAGCAGCATTATTCATAGTTGCCACAACTTGGAAGCAGCCAAGGCATCCATAAGAAGGTGAATGGATAAACAGACTGTGGAACATCATGTAATGGAGTAGTATTCAGCAATAAAAAGAAATGATATATCAAGCCACAGAAATATATGGAGGAACCATAAATACATATTGCTAAATGAAAGAAGCCAATCTGAAGAGGCTAAATTATAGGACTCTGACTATATAATGTTTTGGAAAAGGAAGAACTATGGAAACAATAAGTAGATCATTGGTTGCCAGGGAAGGCAGGGAGAGATGAATAGGTGGAGCACAGTGGATTTTTAAGGCAGTGAAACTGTTCTTTATGATAATCCAGTGGTAGATACATGTCATTATACCTTTGTCAAAACCGATAGAATGTAAAACATAAGACTGACCCCTAATGTAAACTGTGGACTTCATTTAATAATAATACATGAATATTTTTTCATTAGTTCTAACAAATATACTACACTAATACAAGATATTCAGAGTAGGGGAAATTGGAAAGGAATGAGAGGTTATATGGGAACTCTGTACTTTCTGCTCAATTTTCTATAAACCTAAAATCACTAAAAAAAAGTTTATTTTATTTTATTTTTTTAAATTTTTTGAGATGGAGTTTCACTCTTGTTGCCCAGGCTGGAGTGCGATGGCACAATCTCGGCTCACTGAAACCTCCGCCTCATGGGTTCAAGCAATTCTCAAGCCTCAGCCTCTCGAGTAGCTGGGATTACAGGCCTGTGCCACCACGCCCAGCTAATTTTGCATTTTTAGTAGAGACAGCATTTCTCCATGTTGGTCAGACTGGTCTTGAACTCCTGATCTCAGGGGATCCACCCGCCTCAGCCTCCCAAAGTGCTGGGATTACAGGCGTGAGCCACCGCGCCTAGCAGAAGTTTTTTTTTTGAAGTTGGATATTAGCCATTTCATATCATTCAACCTAAAAGTACATATACCTTCACTATTATTAGTAAGTGTAGGTGAGATGTTTTCAGTCTGGGGCTCCACCCTTGACTCCTGCCATGCCTAGTGTCCCTGAGTCTGAAGACTCTGACTTACTTCTTTAGGGAATGATACTCCTGCCTCCTGCTTTGGTGGGGGTTGGTACCTGCTTGACTGCCTTTAGCGGGGAGTTCTTCATACCAACTTTCAGTCAGTTCCTGTTTGTGTTTTCTTCCTTTTTTTTTTTTTTTTTTTTTTGAGACGGAGTCTCGCTCTGTCACCCAGGCTGGAGTGCAGTGGCGCAGTCTTGGCTCACTGAAACCTCCGCCTCACGGGTTCACGCCATTCTCCTGCCTCAGCCTCCCGAGTAGCTTTAACCACAGGTGCCCACCACCACACCCGGCTAATTTGTTTGTATTTTTAGTAGAGACGGGGTTTCACTCACCTTGTTAGCCAGGATGGTCTTGATCTCCTGACCTCGTGATCTGCCCATCTTGGCCTCCCAAAGTGCTGGGATTACAGGCGTGAGCCATTTCCTATTTTTGACTGCTTGCCTTACTACTGCTTGCTGTGGTGCCTGATACATCCAGTTCCTGAACCTTCCCAGGATTTTTGTTCACGTCAGCGTGCTTCTTGTATCTAGGTATCCCTTCACAAGTAGGCATTTAGGTTTTAAGCTCTGCTAAATGATTTACCACACTTTATCAGTTCTCCATTTTGTGGGAATTCATTGTGTTAATCTCCTTTTCTGTTTTTGTTCGGAAGATTCATATCTTTTTTATTCATTTAGTATTATTTGGGGGGATTTCTAAGTAGAGAAACATGCCTGTGTTCAATTTCTCTTGTTTAAGCAGTCTGTTTTCATTTTTACCACTGAGGAGTATGAAAGTCTGCTTTCATTTTTACCACTGGTTTTATTTCATTTTGTTTTATTTTTTTGAGACAGGGTCTCACTTTGTCAGCCAGGCTGGAGTACAGTGACATGATCAAAGCTCACTGCACCCTTGGCCTCCCAAGCTCAAGTGATCCTCCCACCTCAGCCTCCTGAATAGCTGGGAGGACAAGCGATCGATCCAGCACACCCAGCTAATTTTTTTTTTTGTAGAAGCAGAGTTTCCTTATGTCGCCCAGGTTGGTCTTGAACTCTTGGGCTCATGTAATCCTCCCATCTTGGCCCCCTAAAGTGCTGGGATTACAGGTGTGAGCCACCACACCAAGCTGTTTTTAATTATTACATGAATTTATGATTATGTGTTTCCTTTAAAGCTGTGGGCAGCTCTGTTTGGGAGGATGTTACTGAAAAAAGGATGCTTTTTAGATGACAAAGAGTACTTAAAGTGTCTCTAGAATCACAGTTGTAAACTGAAGTATGTCTTTTTAAGTTGTTCACAGGGCTTAGAGCTCCTGCCAGAGGACTGTTACTCTTTGGTCCACCTGGGAATGGGAAGACAATGCTGGTAAGAGTTCTCTTCAAATTCGAGTTTTCTGTTGAGATATTTGGGATAATATGAAAAAAAGAAACTTTATCTTGTCCCTGATCCTATTATTTATGACTTGCTTTTTGCTATTATACACTTTTGGGGTTTTTTTGTTTATTTGTTTTGTTTTTTTTGAGTGATCTCAGCTCACTGCAACCTCCGCCTCCTGGGTTCAAGTGATTTTCCTGCCTCAGCCTCCCAAGTAGCTGGGATTACAGGCACACGCCACTACACCTGTCTAAGTTTTGTATTTTTGGAAGAGACGGGATTTCGCCATGTTGGCCAGGCTGGTCTCGAACTCCTGGCCTCAAGCAGTCCTCCCACCTGGGCCTCCCAAAGTGATGGGATTACAGGGGTGAGCCATTGCCTATGGCTGATACACATTTAAGTTTTTCAGCTACTTTTCAATGTAGAAGTAGATGGAGAACCATGTATGTTATCTTTAGTAGTGTGTTTTTGGTTGGTTAAATTTGACAGTGTGATTGTCATTGTTTTTTGTAAATTAAATAAAATTTTTACTTTGGAAGAGCTTACCTTACTATATTGAGTATCTTTCTTTTTTTTTTTTTTTTTTGAGACGGAGTCTTGCTCTGTCGCCCAGGCTGGAGTGCAGTGGCTGGATCTCAGCTCACTGCAAACTCCACCTCCTGGGTTCACGCCATTCTCCTACCTCAGCCTCCCTAGCTGGGACTACAGGCGCCTGCCACCACGCCCGGCTAGTTTTTTGTATTTTTTTAGTAGAGACGGGGTGTCACCATGTTAGCCAGGATGGTCTCAATCTCCTGACCTCGTGATCCGCCTGTCTTGGCCTCCCAAAGTGCTGGGATTACAGGCTTGAGCCACCGTGCCTGGCCTATTGAGTATCTTTCTAACCCCTGATATTTGCTTCTACTATCATAACAACTTTATTTAAATAATCAGTATGTTATAGCTTTTTTTTTTTTTTTTAAGTATTCTTTTGCCAGAAGTTTTTGTCAGGCTCTGGATACCTCTTTCCTCTGCATAGCCCTCCTGGATGGAAAAAACAAACAGGGAAAGAGTAACTTTTCCTTAGATGTTTGTCTTTCTCAAAGCAGTTGTCTTTGTATATCTAAGAAGAGAAGAGAATAAGTGTCTCTTTTTTTTTTTTTTAATCTCTCTACTCATTCTCTCTCAGGAGGAGAACAGAAAGAAGCACAGCTCTTCCTGTAACCTGTCCATATTACTGAGAAAGGAACACATTGATTGCTATGTATTGGGGATTGTATTATACCTTACAGTTTTATTTTTATTTTTTATTAATTTTTTTTTAGACAAGAGTCTTGCTGTATCACCCAAGCTGGAGTGCAGTGATGTGATCTCGGCTCACTACCATCTCTTCCTCCTGGGTTCAAGCAATTCTGCTATGTCAGCCTCCCGAGTAGCTGGGATTACAGGCATGTGCCACCACACCTGACTAATATTTGTATTTTTATTAGAGACGGGGTTTCACCATGTTGGCCAGGCTGGTCTCAAACTCTTGGCCTCAAGTGATGCGCCTGCCTCGGCCTCCCAAAGTGCTGGGATTACGGGCATGAGCCACCACACCCGGCCTCATAGCTTACAGTTTTAGAGAATCTTTTCTAGTACTTAAATCAGTAAATATGGTTATCTTTTAAATGTAATATATTGAACTAATTTCATATTTGCTCTTGTGATTTTTAAAGGCTAAAGCAGTAGCTGCAGAATCGAATGCAACCTTCTTTAATATAAGTGCTGCAAGTTTAACTTCAAAATATGTGAGTGCTCTGTTTCCAATATTGTCATATTTTAAGTTACTGTCTAAATGTTACTGTTAACTATAGATGGTAATAATATTTCATGAAAATATTTTCCTAGGAGTTTTATATCTATTATTTGCATATGATGAATATCAATCTTCAGAGTAGAAAGTTATGTACATTTGTGTTGTCAAATACTGTATTAGTTTACTGGGGCCTTGTAATAAAATACCGTAAACTGGCTGGCTTAAACATCAGCCATTTATTGTCTCACAGTTGTGGAAGGTAGAAGTCCAAGATCAGTCAAAATGTTGGCAGGGTTGCTTCCTCCTGAGGGCTATGAGGGAAAGTGTATGTTGCGTGCCTCCCTCCTAGCTTCTGGTGGCTTTCTGGCAATCTTGCATTCCTTGGCTTGTAGATACATCCCTCTCATCTCTGTCTTTATCTTCATGAGGCATTCTCCCTGTATCTGTCTCTGTAACCAAATTTCCTCTGTGGATTAGGGCCCACCCTAATGATCTCAGTTTAAGTTTGTCATCAGCAGCAATTCTATGTCCAAATAAGGTCACATTCATAGGTACTAGGGATAGGACTTCACCGCGTTTTTGGAGAACACAGTTCAACCCATTAACAAATACTGTCACTTTCCACTTAAGCTTCAAGTAAAGTGGATTTTATCTCAAGGAGCCACCAGATATGAACACAGATCTGATGGCATAAACTGAGTATTTCTGACCTTCTGATTCTGATCTAAAATATGACACAAGATTTTCCCTGTTTTAATTTTTTAACTTTTTTGTTTTAATAGAGACAGGGTCTCGCTATGTTGCCAGGCTACTTTCGAATTCCTGGGCTTAAGCAATCCTCCTGCCTTGGACTCCCAAAGTGCTGGAATTACACATGAGCCACCACACCTGGCCAGTAGATTTTCCCTGTTTTGTTTTGATTGTTTATAATTTAGTTTTCTTTTTCCATTCACCCTCCGCTGACCCTATAGTATTATTCAAACAAGTGCTCAGTCTAGTTTTGGGGTAGGGCAAGCATAATTACAGTGCTTAAAGAGAGTAATTTGTCTGGTGTGCAGAACTGGTGTGTAAATATAACTGATGCACTGCAAAACTATGAAGTAGTTTCTGTCAGACCTTACACTGCTTTGTCTTTCTCTGTCTCTCCCTTTCTCTTGGTTGCCCCCTCCTCCTCCCAAAGATACCTTAGTCTCTGTTTGCCTTTATCAAAACCTTTATGATTGGCCGGGCACAATGGCCCATGCCTATAATCCTAGCATTTTGGGAGGCCAAGGCAGGAAGATCACCTGAGCCCAGAAGTTTGAGACCAGCCTGGGCAACATGGTGAAACCTCATCTCTACAAAAAATAAAAAGTTTAGCCAGGCGTGGTGGCATGCACCTGTAGTCCCACTACTCGGGAAGCTGAGGTGAGAGGATCTCTTGAGCCTGAGAGTTTGAGGCTGCAGTGAACTGTGATCATGCCACTGCACTCCAGCCTGAGTGACCGTATGAGACCCTGTCTCAAAGAAACAAAACAAGGGGGGCATGGTGGCTCACTCCTGTAATCCCAGTACTTTGGGAGACTGAGGCAGGAGGATTACTTGAGGCCAGGAGTTTGATACCACCCTAGGCAACATAGTGAGACCCCCATCTCTACAAAAAATAAAAAATTTAGCTGGACGTGCCAGTGAATACCTGTGGTCCCAGTGACTCAGGAGGCTGAGGTGGGAGGATCACTTGGGTTGAGGAAGTTGAGGCTGCAGTGAGCCACGATCATGCCAGTGCATTCCAACCTGGGCGTCAGAGCAAGATCACGTCTCAAAAACAAAACAAAACGAACTTTTATGGTTGGAAGTGTTTTGGCAAAAATACTTAAACTGAAATGTGAATCTCTGATGAAAGAACATGTTACCTGTAAAAGTTTGAAGTGTTGGCATTTGTTGCACCAAAATCCAGAGGTGAGGCCAGGCACAGTGGCTCACGCCTGTAATACCAGCACTTTGGGAGGCCAAGGTGGGCAGATGCCTGAGGTCAGGAGTTCAAAACCAGCCCAGCCAACATCGCAAAACCCCATCTCTACTAAAAATACAAAAATTAGCCAGGCTTGGTGGCATGCGCCTGTAATCCCAGCTATTCGAGAGGCTGAGACACGAGAATCACTTGAACCCAGGAGGCGGAGGTTGCAGTGAGCCAAGATGGCACCACTGCACTCCAGCCTGGGCAACTGAGTGGGACTCTATCTCAAAAAAAAAAAAAAAAAAAAGATCCAGAGGTGAATCCAGAGGTCATCACTACATGATATCCAGATAGCCTCTTTCCATGAGAGTCTCAAAGGATAACTTTGCTATCTATAGTTTTGCAGAGAAAGCAACTTGATTTTATCAGTACACCAAGAGCAGATCTATGTCTTTGGAACAGACATGAGATCAGAATTGTCTAGCTGCTATGAACAGCATGCTCTCTGCCTGTAACTATAGACATGTATGGGAAACTTATTTGTAAGGTTGTATAATGAGCTGTGAGTTAAAGGCAAACTTGACATGTTGACCATAGTTGTTATGGCATTGGACTAAAGTAGCCTCCCTCCATCACTATGATAGAGATAGCCTTGGTGTTAGACCCATAGTTTTTGAAGTCTATTTGCTAAGACTCCCTCTTCTTTAGACAGTTCTTCAAATATTGTTATGCTTTTTCCTGTGGTGGGATTCCTCTTCATGGAGTTTCCTTTCTCAGTAACACTATCTTGTGGTTAATTTGTACTTATTCTTCAGATACCAGCGGAAATGTTACAACCTTCCCTGACCCTCCAAACTATTCCCCCTTATTATTCTCCTAGCACCACTTGCACCTCATTTGTCATACTCATTGGAGTTGAAATTCATATTCATTGATAGGATTATTTTAATTGTATCTGATATCACTGTCACCTCCACTAGAAGATGGTCTCCATGCAGGCAGAGACTATCACCACGTGTTCTTCACTTCCATTTTCAGTTGGCAGTGAGTAGGTACAAATAAATATTTGTGGAATAATCATATGAGGTATAGATACTATTCTCATACCTCTATTTTATTAAGTAGGAAATTACAGAGAAGTTCAGTGATCTGTCCAGGATCTCATAACCAGGAAGTGGGAAACTAGGATTTGAGCTCCAGTGAGTGTGGTCTTTCATTAAAAATATTACAGCAACCATTCTCTCTTTCTTTTTTTTTTTTTTTTTTGAGATGGAGTCTTGCTCGTCGCCAGGCTGGAGTGCAGTGGCATAATCTTGGCTCACTGCAGCCTCCGCCTCCTGGGTTCAAGCAATTCCTCTGCCTTAGCCTGCCGAGTAACTGGGACTACAGCCACTACACCTGGCTAATTTTTGTATTTTAGTAGAGATGGGGTTTCACCATGTCAGCCAGGATGGTCTCTATCTCCTGACCTCATGATCCACCCGCATGTACCTCTCAAAGTGCTGGATTATAGGCATGAGCCACCACACCTGGCCTACAGCAACCATTCTCTTTTATCCATACTTGTTTCAAGAGTACTCTGTTTCATCTTCATGTTTCCGGAAACAACATAGCATTCATGACCTTAACCCCCAATTCTGATACTGCCTGAATATCTTGAAGCAAGTTTACTTTTAAGAAAGTTGGGCCGGGCGTGGTGGCTCAAGCCTGTAATCCCAGCACTTTGGGAGGCCGAGACGGACGGATCACGAGGTCAGGAGATCGAGACCATCCTGGCTAACACGGTGAAACCCTGTCTCTACTAAAAAAACACAAAAAACTAGCCGGGCGAGGTGGCGGGCGCCTGTAGTCCCAGCTACTCGGGAGGCTGAAGCAGGAGAATGGCATGAACCTGGGAGGGGGAGCTTGCAGTGAGCTGAGATCCGGCCACTGCACTCCAGCCTGGGCGACAGAGCGAGACTCCGTCTCAAAAAAAAAAAAAAAAGAAAGTTGAGGCTGGGTGTAGTGGCTCATGCCTGTAATCCCAGCACCTTGGGAGGCCAAGGCGGGTGGATCACTTGAGCTCAGGAGTTCAAGACCAGGCTGGGCAACATGGCGAAACCCTGTCTCTACCAGAAATACAAGAAATTAGTCAGGCGTGGTGGTGTGTACCTGTGGTCCCAGCTACTTGGGAGACTGAAGTGGGAGGATTTCTTGAGCCTGGGAGGTAGAGTTTGCTATGAGCCGAAAGATCATGCCACTGCACTCCAGCCTGGGTGACAGAGTGAGATCCCATCTCAAAAAAAAAAAAAGGCCGGGCGCGGTGGCTCAAGCCTGTAATCCCAGCACTTTGGGAGGCCGAGACGGGCGGATCACGAGGTCAGGAGATCGAGACCATCCTGGCTAACA
>NC_037681.1:52540322-52590663 GCF_003255815.1 Theropithecus gelada
CAAAAAAAAAAAAAAAAAAAAAAAAAAAAAGTAAAGAAAAAATTGAAATGTCTAGTCTATCATTTTGGCAGTTCTAGCTAATACAATTTTTTCCTTGTGTCTAACTGAAATCTGCTTTTTCTAATTTTTACATACTTGATTTTTTTTTTTTATTTATTTTTTATTTTTTTGAGACGGAGTCTCGCTCTGTCACCCAGGCTGGAGTGCAGTGGCCGGATCTCAGCTCACTGCAAGCTCCGCCTCCCGGGTTCACGCCATTCTCCTGCCTCAGCCTCCCGAGTAGCTGGGACTACAGGCGCCTGCCACCTCGCCCGGCTAAGTTTTTGTATTTTTAGTAGAGACGGGGTTTCACTGTGTTAGCCAGGATGGTCTCGATCTCCTGACCTCGTGATCCGCCCGTCTCGGCCTCCCAAAGTGCTGGGATTACAGGCTTGAGCCACCGCGCCCGGCCTACGTACTTGATTTAACAAAACTCTAGTTTTTGTTTTTTTTTTTTATGAGACAGCCTTTCAAATATATAGGAACTTAATGTTATATCCGCTTCCCCGCAGCCCCCAGAATAGTCATTATTTTAGTTGTCTTTCTGTGGTCTCATGCCAGTTTGTCAGTATGCCTAGATAAGAACTGAATATTTTACGTCAGATGTGACCTGATTTTGAAGACTTAAAAAGGAAGCATTGTGCCGGGCGCAGTGGCTCATACCTGTAATCCCAGCACTTTGGGAGGCTGAGGTGGGCGGGTCACCTGAGGTCAGGAGTTTGAGACCAGCCTTATCAACATGGAGAAACCCTCTCTCTACTAAAAATACAAAAGATGAGCCAGGCATTGTGGCACATGCCTGTAATCCCAGCTACTCGGGAGGCTGAGGCAGGAGAATCGCTTGAACCCAGGAGGCGGAGGTTGCAGTGAGCCGAGATTGCACCATTCGATTCCAGCCTGGGAAACAAGAGTGAAACGCCGTCTCAAAAAAAAAAAAAAAAAGCATTGTCTAATGTTATATAGATGTTCCGTCTCATGATATATCCTGAGAAAGCTTTTGGGAGGAACTGCATCATAGTCATGGACAACATTTGTGTTATTAAAATATCTAGATTATTTTCCACAAAAAATCAGTTACATATGTATCTTAACATGTATTGTTGTTTAACCTTGTTTATTGAATAACTTATGTGTAGAAAAGTATTTATAGCATAAGTATACAGCTCAGTGGATTACCACAAAGCAAATATACTTTCAAAATCGCCACCAAGAAATAAATTGTTTGTTACCTGTGGCCCTGAAATCCCTCCAGGCACTCCACCATCTTTATCCACTCCTCTCAAAACCACTATGCTAACATCATAGACAAAGCTAACATGCCTTTGAGCTTTATATAAATCTAATGATGTAGGATTTTGTGTGTATGTGTATTTGGCTTCTTTCATCAGAATTATATTTATGAGATTTATCCGGATTGTTGCATGTAGTTGTAGTTGTGCTTTTTTACACAAATAGATTTAGTTTTTACGTTTTTCTTATATGTTCAAACTGTTAATTAATCTGCTTGTCTATTATTAAAAAAAAAAAACATTCACATAGTTCTAGCCAGTTTACAGTGTTTTTCCACACGGTCTTCAAAATGTAAAGTTTGGTCTTCAGTGCATCAGTATGCTGCTAGATTTAAAAACTAGGAAAAAAAAATCAGAGAAGTTAATAATATTAACTGTCACCTCCACTAGAAGATGGTCTCCATGTGGGCAGTAATATTTATCTTGTATTATCTCTGCTAAGTAAAATCTTTTGTAAGTTTCTTTAAATATTTTAATAAACCATAGTACTTAAAATATTCTCATCCGGGCACGGTGGCTCAAGCCTGTAATCCCAGCACTTTGGGAGGCCGAGACGGGCGGATCACGAGGTCAGGAGATCAAGACCATCCTGGCTAACACGGTGAAACCCCGTCTCTACTAAAAAATACAAAAATCTAGCCGGGCGAGGTGGCGGGTGCCTGTAGTCCCAGCTACTCAGGAGGCTGAGGCAGGAGAATGGCGTAAACCCGGGAGGCGGAGCTTGCAGTGAGCTGAGATCTGGCCACTGCACTCCAGCCTGGGCGACAGAGCGAGACTCCGTCTCAAAAAAAAAAAAAAAAAAAAAAAAGTTCTCAATTTTCTAAAGTAGTTAAAAGTAACTATAAAATGGCACCTATTTTCCTGATCACATTTTACTTCCTATGTGAAATTTTACAAGCCATTATTCTATTTATGTATTTATTTACTTACTTATTTTTTGAGACAGGGTCTTGTTCTGTTGCCCAGGCTGGAGTACAGTGGCATGACCATGGCTCGCTGCAGCCTCAACCTCCTGGGCTCAAGTGATCCTCCCACCTTAGCATCCCAAGTAGCTGGGACTACAGGCATGTGCCACCATGCCCAGCTAATTTTAAAAAATTTTGGAGGCCCAGATGCGGTGGCTCACGCCTGTAATCCCAGCACTTTGGGAGGCCGAGGCGGGCGAATCACAAGGTCAGGAGTTCGAGACCATCCTGGCTAACATGGTTAAACCCTGTCTCTACTAAAAGTACAAAAAATTAGCGGGGTGTGGTGGCAGGCGCCTGTAGTCCCAGTTACTCAGGAGGCTGAGGCAGGAGAGTTGCTTGAACCTGGGAGGCAGAGATTGCAGTGAGCCGAGACTCCATCTCAAAAAAAAAAAAAAAAAAAATTTTTTTTGGGCGACAAGGTGTCACTGTGTTGCCAGGGCTGGTCTCAAACTTGTGGGCTCAAATGATCCTCCCATTTCAGCCTCCCAAAGTGCTAGTAGATTACAGGCATGAGTCACTGTGCCTGGTCTTCAAGTTGTTATTAAAGCATGTTTACCCACATTATGCATATGGTGTAATGGAAAGTATTGACGTGGAAGTTAGGAGATAGGGATTCTAGGCTAGCTTTTTCTTTTTTTGAGACAAGGTCTCACTTTTACGCCGCAGGCTGAAGTGCAGTGGTGCGATCTCGGCTCACTACAACCGCTGCGTCTTGGGTTCAAGCAATTCTTCCACTTCAGCCTCCCGAGTAGCTGGGATTACAGGCATGCACCACCACGCCCAGCTAATTTTTGTATTTTTAGTAGACGCAGGGTTTCACCATGTTGGCCAGGCTGGTCCCGAACTGCTGACCTCAGGTGATCCACCCACCTTGGCCTCCCAAAGTGCTGGGATTACAGGCATGAGCCACCATGCCCGGCCTCTAGCATAACTTTTATATCCTGAATTGGCCTTAAGAAAGTATCACTTTAGGCCTGTTTCATCTGTAAAATGTTAATGTCATAAGAGATGATCTTTTGAGATTTCTTTCAGCTCTGAGAATTTTTATTTTTATTTTTTTTATGTGAGACAGTCTTGCTCTGCTGCCCAGGCTGTAGTGCAGTGGTGCGATCTCGGCTCGCTGCAAACTCCGCCTCCCAGGTTCACGCCATTCTCCTGCCTCAGCCTCCCAAGTAGCTGGGACTACAGATGCCCGCCACCTCGCCTGGCTGATTTTTTGTATTTTTAGTAGAGACAGGGTTTCATTGTGTTAGCCAGGATGGTCTCCATCTCCTGACCTTGTGATCTGCCTGCATTGGCCTCCCAAAGTGCTGAGATTACAGGTGTGAGCCACCACGCCCAGCCTAGAATATTTGTTTTGATTATTCTAAATCTGGTGACATTTCTTTTGTTTTTAGTTAAATCTTCAATAAAAATAATAAATGCCACCTAGAGGACAGAAAAATTTTTACTGTAGATTATCACAGACCTCATGACTCTTTCATTACTTTGGTGCATAAAATGGCCTTTGTATGGTGTCAGCACCTGGGAGTGTCTCAAGGGGTGTTCACTGACCTTCTGGACTATCTGGAAATATTTCGATATTTACTGGCTGGGCGCCGTGGCTCATGCCTGTAATTCCAGCACTTTGGGAGGCCAAGTTTAGGTGGATCACTTGAGGTCAGGCATTTGAGATCAGCCTGGCCAATATGGTAAAACCCCATCTCTACTAAAAATACAAAAATTGGCGAGACATGGTGGTGGGCACCTGTAATCCCAGCTACCTGAGATGCTGAGGGATGAGAATCACTTGAACCCAGGAGGCAAAAGTTACAGTGAACCAAGATTGCACCACTGCACTCCTTACTGGGCTATAGAGCAAAACTCTGTCTCAAAAAAAAAAAAAAAAGAAAGAAATGTTGATATTTATGTGTGAATGACTTTTCACGATGTTCTTAATAGAGAAAGTTTTGTTTAGGAGAGCACATTCCAACTTACTTGCTTCTGTAAATATACCCTGTAATCTAGGGATTAAAGAATATGTACAGTGTCTTTTTTCTCTTCCCTCGTCTTCCCCTTTTCTCACTAGTTATGTCCTTGATCGAATAGCTATTTCATTCTCAAGTCTTAGGAATGCAGGGTGAAGCAAAACAGATGAATTTTTAAAGCACTTACCAGGCTGTATGAAATCACAGTCTATTGTCTAAAATTGTAAGGAATGGTTCAGTAATACTGTCCCCTTTCTCAAACCAAATCTTTGGTTGTTTTAAGGAAGGGAAATTAAATTCCTGTGTGCTAGATTTTCAACATAAAATTTAAAAAACTGGAATAATGTTGCATTTTATGTGTATAACAATATAATGCCTTGTTTTAGGTGGGAGAAGGAGAGAAATTGGTGAGGGCTCTTTTTGCTGTGGCTCGAGAACTTCAGCCTTCTATAATTTTTATAGGTAAGAACATATTTTCCAACTAAGTTGACTATTTGTGAAATTTCCCTTTCCAAATAGGAAAGATATGATTGGAAACATTATTCAGAAGGAAGAAGTTTTAAAGAAGGGCAAGCTTAAAGACTGTCTAATGAATTTAATAGGACCCACTATATTATTAAGTAGTAAACTAGATTAATCTCAGATGATTCACATAGCTTGGTCTTTAATTAAAGTCTCATACTTGTATTTCCTCTAGATGAAGTTGATAGCCTTTTGTGTGAAAGAAGAGAAGGGGAGCACGATGCTAGTAGACGCCTAAAAACTGAATTTCTAATAGAATTTGATGGTGTAAGTGTTGATTATGATATTTTTAATGTGGCAGCATTTTCGTATATATATTTTCCTATTGAATGGCCAATGTTAAAATTACAAATATCTTTATATTTGTTATTACTTTTCTAAATGAATTGAAAAAAGATTTTTTGCTTGTAGGTACAGTCTGCTGGAGATGACAGAGTACTTGTAATGGGTGCAACTAATAGGCCACAAGAGCTTGACGAGGCTGTTCTCAGGTAGGGAGATTTATATGGAAATACATGCATTTATTACAGACAGTATATACTCATGTGTTCATCTTACATATTATTTCCTTACTCTCAGTTTTAAGACTAAATTCACTATTTTCCTCCAATACTATCCTCTAGCCTCTTGTTACCAACTACATAAGGATTTTGAGGTCAACTGCTTGATATCAGGAGAATTAGTCTAGTAAAGGTTTAGTTATGGTTTTAGGTAAATTGATCAGTTCTTCTGGGTTGCATTAAATTATCTTTACACTTCAGAATTGATTCTTACCCTCTTTTATTGGGCTTCATGAGAAGATGATCAAAGCAGGGTTCATGGAAAATGTGTTTTCTGTTCTTGTGTGTTTGAGCCAGTTTATTCCCTTCGTACTGGAAGGACGGTTTGGCTCAGCATAAAATTCTTGGGCATCCTTTCCCAAGGAATTTACAATATTGCCCCATTGTTTCTAGGATTGGCTGTAGTAGTATAAAAGTCTGAATCCAAATTGATTTTTTCAAATTTGTAAATTAACTTGATTTTTTTCTCTCTTTACTGGATGGATTACGTGATTATATTGCACCCAGGTAGTGAGCATAGTGTACAGTAGGTAGTTTTTCAACTCACACCTCACTCCTTTCTTCCCCCATGTAGTAGTCCACAGTGTGTATTTGTTCCCATGTTTATGTCCATGTGTACTCAATTTTTGGCTCCCACTTACGAGAACATGAGCTATTTGGTTTACTGTTCCTGCGTTAATTGGCTTAGTATTAAGGCCTCCAGCTCCATCCATGTTGCTGCAAAGGACATTATTTCATTCTTTTTTATGGCTGCATAGTATTCCATGGTGTGTATGTACCACATTTTCTTTATCCAGTCCACCATTGATGGACACTTAGATTGATTCTATGTCTGCTGTCATGAATAGTGCAGCAATAAACATGAAATGCATGTCTTTCTGGTATAATGATCTATTTTCCTTTGAGTACATACCCAGTAATGGGATTGCAGGGTCAAAGGTAGATCTGTTTTATGTTTTTTGAGAAATCTTCAAACTACTTTCTACAATGACTGAACTGTACATTCCCACCAACAATACATATGCTCCACAGTCTTACCAACATCTGTTATTTTTTTACTTTTTCCCGCAATCTCTAGACAATATGGGATGTTTTTTGCCGTTTTATTAATAGCTATTCTGACTGGTGTGAGATATCTCATTGTGGTTTTGATTTGCATTTTTCTGATGGTTAGTGATGATGAGCATTTTTTCATGTTTGTTGTCCCCTCATATGTCTTTTGAGAAGTGTCTGTTCATTTCCTTTGTACCCATTTTTTAACAGGGTTGTCTGTTTTTAGCTTGTTCAGTTGTTTGAATTCCTTATAGATTCTGGATATCAGACTATTGTTGGATGCAATTCTGTAGGTTGTCTGTTTACTCTGTTGATGGTTCTTTTTGCTGTGCAGAAGCTCTTTAGTTTAATTAGGCCCCACTTGTCAATTTTTATTTTTGTTGCAATTGCATTTGGGGACTTAGCCAGTTTTATTCTAGCATTTTTATACTTTGAGATCTTACATTTAAATCTTCAATCCACCTTGAGTTAATTTTTGTATATGGTGAAAAGTAAGGGTCCAGTTTCATTTTTCTACATATGGCTAGCCAGTAATCCCCACGCCATTTATTGAGTAGGGAGTCCTTTCCCCATTGCTTGTTTTTGTCAGCTTTATCAAAGATCAGATGGTTACAGGTGTGTGGCTTTATTTCTCAGTTTTCTATCCTGTTCCTTTGGCCCGTGGGTCTTATACCAGAATTACGCTGTTTGGGCTGCTGTATAGTTTAGTTTAAAGTCAGGTAATGTGATACTTACAGCTTTGTTCTTTTTGCTTAGGATTTCTTTGTCTATTTGGACTTGTGTTTCTATATGAATTTTAGAATAATTTTTTTCTAATTTTGTGAAAAATAACATTGATAGTTTGATAGAAATAGCATTGAATCTGTAAATTGCTTTGGGCAGTATGGTCGTTTTACGATCAGAGAAATCAGGCAAGAGAAGGAAACAAAAGGCATCCAAATAGGAAAAGAAGTCATCATTCTCTCTTCACTGGCAATATGATTCTATACTTTGAAAACCCTAAAAATTCCATCAAAAGGCTACTAGAACTGATAAATGATTTTACCCCAAGGTTCAGGATACAAAATTGGTGTACAAAAAGTTAGTACCGTTTCTATATGGTAATAATGTCCAGGCTAAGAATCAAATGAAGAACACAATCCCATTTACAATAGCCACAAAGAAAATGAAATACCGGCCGGGCACGGTGGCTCACGCCTGTAATCCCAGTACTTTGGGAGGCTGAGGCAGGTGGATCTCCTGAGGTCGGGAGTTCAAGACCAGCCTGACCAACATGGTGAAACCCTGTCTCTACTAAAAATACAAAAAATTAGCCAGGCATGGTGGTGGGGTGCCTGTAATCCCAGCTACTCAGGAGGCTGAGGAAGGAGAATCGCTTGAAACCAGGAGGCACAGGTTGCAGTGAGCCGAGATCATGCTACTGCACTGCAGCCTGGGTGCGACAGAGCAAGAATCCATCTCCAAAATTAAAAAAATAATAATAATAATAATAAAAGAAAATGAAATACCTAGGAATACAGCTGATGACGGAGGTGAAAGAACGTGTACAAGGAGAACTGTAAAGCACTGCTAAAATAAATCAGAGATGACACAAATAAATGGAAAAACACTCCATGCTCATGGATTGGAAGAATAAATATCGTTAAAATGGGAAATTTATTTTAAATGGTATCTTAATTTTTTTCCCTAGTTCATTTTTCTGTTTTCTTTTGCACATAAATTATGTGTTATGTTGCATCCTTTTGTTTTCCCTATCTGTAATTTTCTTCTTAATCCTTTTAAACTCTTAGGTCTTTTTGCAATTTTCTTGTTAATCCTTTTAAACTCTTAGGTCTTTTTGTTTTGTTCTGTTTTCCCAAGCCTGTTGCCCTTATTTCTTACTGGGTTAGTATCTAATCTCCTTTGTGCTGTATCTTTTCTAACTCTTCTTTCCTTGGTGGTTTTTTATTCATTACTTTCCTGACCTCTGTTATTCTACTTTTCATCTTCTGTTTTATTTCTTTGAGCATCTATACGTTATTTCCGTAAGCTCTTACATTTCACTGGGCTCTTGTTTCATAGAAAACAATTTTTTGGGGAGGGCGGATCACTTGAGGCCAGGAGTTCGAGACCAGCCTGGCCAACATAGCACAACACTGTCTCTGCTAAAAATATAAAACATTAGCTGGGTGTGGTTACACACACCTGTAATCCCAGCTACTCAGGAGGCTAAGAATCGCTTGAACCCGGGAGGCAGAGGTTGCAGTGAGCCAAGACTGCGGCACTTTACTCCAGCCTGGGGGACAGAGCAAGGCTCTGTCTCAAAAAAAAAAAAAAAAAGAAAAAAGAAAACGGTTCTTTGGTTGGGCATCATGGTGGGTCACACCTGGAATCCCAGCTCCCAGCACTTCGGGAGGCCAGATCACTTGAGGCCAGGAATTCCAGACCAGCCTCACCAACATGGCAAAACTCCATATCTATAAAAAAAACTTAAGGATAAAAAAATAAAAAATTTTTTTAAATTATTTTATTTCATGGAAAGATATTTGGTCATAATTTTAATTTGCTCTATGGCAAAATCTTCTCATGCATGTTCTTCATTTTATCTAGTTTATGTTTGTTGTGTTTTGTTTGCTCTTTTTGGGGGCAGGTTTTTTTTTTGTTTGTTTGTTTAATGAGCTCTGTCCTGGTTTTTTCTTTTTGCTTATTTTTTTTCTTTGAATAAAAGAGTTTTCTTGGAAAACCTAGTTTTGGAAGGATATTGTAGGGGAAGGGATAGGTATCTTGAGTAGTCCATGTATACTCTAAACTAACATGCAGCCTCCCTCACTTACAGTGAAGCCCTACCTAATAATGAAGTATATGTGTGTGTAAATAAGAGATAGGGTTGATTTATTCTTCTACTAAAAAATATTGGTCACTGCAAGACATTGCCTTCCCACCAGACTGTTAGATGCCTTCTTATAAAGATAATTCGTCTTAGAGTTTCTTTGTTCAGTCTCACCTTCCTTGCCATTCCTATGCTATCAGTTAGGGTTTGCATGGTCTGCAGAGCCAGGCCTATATGCTTGTTTAAATGTGGAGGGATTGGCTTTATTATAACCCTTTAGGGTGTGCTATCTCTTTTGGGGAGGAAAACTGTATTCTGACAGTCATGTCCATGATCTTCAGCAGCAGATCCTTTGTGTGTCTTCCTTTGTCAGTGTAATTTTCACTGCCCTAGGCAGTTCACCTTTATGTATTTTAGTTCCGTAAATATTACCTAGTTTGTTGATGAAGTGTACGTTTCTGTTTCTATTATCCTTGCTGATTTTAGTTTTTTTCAGATTCAAGAAGATAGGAGATCTACTTATATCAGATATTTTGTTTGTTTTAAAGCATTACTGCTATTAAAAACATATACATACATAAATGATTAATTCTAACAATACCAAATTAAGGATTTTTAAACATTAACTAGAGTTTTAAAAGAGTAACAAAAATATTTTTACATTGATAACTACCAAAATGCATTCCAATGCCTTGAATATTATATTTTAAAAGCTTTTTCCTGTCATTTGCTGCTTCAGCTTTAAATTCAAAATTATATTTCTAAAAGTGCTGGATTTTTTTTTTTAGGCGTTTCATCAAACGGGTATATGTGTCTTTACCAAATGAGGAGGTATGTATCTGTGTTTGAATTTTTTTTTGTTTTAAAGCAGAAACAAGAACTGCCATCTTGACAATATTAAGTCTTCCAATCCATGGTACAGCTAGTTTGGAAAACAGTTTAGTGGTTTCTTAAAAAGATATACATAAGCTTACTGTCGGACCCAGCAATTTCACTCCTAAGAATTTACCCAAGAGAAACAAAAATGTATGTCCACACAAAGACTTGTACAAGAATTTTTATAGCAGCAGTATCAATAATAGCCAGCACTACAAATGATCTAAAATGTTCATTTTGGTGAATAAACAAATGTGGTATATTCATTTAATGGATACTGTTATCCATTATACATGCTGCATACTCACTTCATATATTAAGTTTTATGAATGAAACTCCAAAACATTGTAAATGAAAGAAGCAAGATGATATATGTCGCATATCATATGATTCTGTTTATATGCAGAAAAGGTAAATTTATTTATTTATTTTTATTTATTTATTTTTTTTGAGACAGAGTCTTGCTCTGTTGTTTAGGCTGGAGTGCAGTGGCGTGATCTTGGCTCACTGCAGCCTTCACCTCCTGGGTTCAAGTGATTCTCCTGCCTCAGCCTCCTGAGTAGCTGGGACTACAGGCATGTGCCTGGCTAATTTTTTGTATTTTTAGTAGAGATGGGTTTCACTGTGTTAGCCAGGATGGTCTTGATCTCCTGACCTTGTGATCCGCCTGCCTCAGCCTCCCAAAGTGCTGGGATTACAGGCGTGAGTCACCGCGCCCGGCCAGAAAGTGCAAATTTCTAGAAACATAAAGCATATCAGTGGGTTGTCAGGGTGAGAGTTGGGAATGAGGATTAACTGCAAACAGGTATGAGTGAACTAAAAAGTGTTCTAAAACTGGATTGTGGTGATGATTAAACAATTATATAAATGTATTAAAAGTAATTGAATTATACACTTAAAATGGGTGAAATTCATAGTAGATGAATTCATACCTCTGTAAAACTGTTTTTTTTTTTGCAGCAGAATATTTATTGCTATGTTTTTATCCAGGTGTGGTGGCTCACGCCCATAATGCCAGCATTTTGGGAGGTTGAGGTGAGAGGATCGCTTGAGCCAGGAATTCAAGACCAGCCTGGGTGGCATAGGGAGACCCTGTCTCTACAAATACTTTTTTAGAAATTAACCGGGCATGGTGGCACGTGCCTTTGATCCCACTTACTCGGGAGGCTGAGATGGGAGGATTGCTCAAACCCAGGATGTTGAGGCTATAGTGAGCTATGATTGTGCCCTGCACTGCAGCCTGGGTAACAGAACAAGACCCTGTCTCAAAATAAAAAAAGAATCATTAATTCTGATATTAAATTAGACTGAATGATCATTTTTTAATATTTTGCAGACAAGACTACTTTTGCTTAAAAATCTGTTATGTAAACAAGGAAGTCCATTGACCCAAAAAGAACTAGCACAACTTGCTAGGTGAGTAATTTGGATTTGGTTTATCTCACAGCTTTTATTTATTTTTTTGTAAATAATTATTTTTTTAGTTATTTAAAGTAATCTTAAGTATGAAATGAGTAATTCATTTACAGAAGACTTTTTGTCTCATCCTCTACCTCCTTTGCCTTTTTCTTACGTCTTATTCTTATATATATGTGGAATCTAAATTTCACTTACTGTGTCCTCTGCAAGATATGACCTAAATATCTAATGATGATAGTATATTCTTTTTATAAATTTATTTAAACCTGTAAGTGGTATTAAAGTAATTTAAACATTTACACCCTGGGCAACATGGTGAAACCCCATCTCTATAAAAAATAAAATGAGTCAGGAATGGTGGTACACACCTGTAGTCCCAGCTACTTGGGAGGTTGAGGTGGGAGGATCGCTTCAGCTCAGGCGGTGGAGGTTGAGTGACAGAGTGAGACCCTGTTCAAAAAAAAAAACTTTTAACATTTCATATTGCTCACACTAACACGGATTTTTTATATAAACTTGTTCTTTGCATTATGCTGAATAGTTTTCAGCTATTTCAATAATTTTAATTATTTGATAATTTTAATAATTTTAATTTCAGCTATTTGAATAATCTTAAACTTTATGAACAGTGTGAAGTAGAAACTGAGTATAGGAGATGCGCTCATGAATTTTATTCCCTGAAAAATGTCATAAAGTAATTTAAAGTATTCAACGAGTATGTGAGTATGGAATGATTTTAACAAGAACTCTGTTTTTTGTTTTTTTTGAGACGGAGTCTCGCTCTGTGGCCCAGGCTGGAGTGCAGTGGCCGGATCTCAGCTCACTGCAAGCTCCGCCTCCTGGGTTTACGCCATTCTCCTGCCTCAGCCTCCTGAGTAGCTGGGACTACAGGTGCCCGCCACCTCGCCCGGCTAGTTTTTTGTGTTTTTTTTTTAGTAGAGACGGGGTTTCACCGTGTTAGCCAGGATGGTCTCGATCTCCTGACCTTGTGATCCGCCCGTCTCGGCCTCCCAAAGTGCTGGGATTACAGGCTTGAGCCACCGCGCCCGGCCAACAAGAACTCTGAGTTCCCAGATACCTATAACCAAAGAACAAATTACTTGGAAATACCTTCTACTCCAGACCTTTCTGTCTATCCCCATATTTAAAGAAATGTACATTGATTGTCCCTTACCCCATCAACAGAGTATTCTTTGCCAAGATAAACACTAATTAGAGAAGTAATTGTGTTTATGTGTCAGTTGGCCACCAGTAGTTTATAGATGTTACCTTTCCAGGTGACATGTTTACAATTTAATGAAGCCTCTGGAGATAGTATGCCTTAATCTAAAGGAATGGTTCTAATGATTAAAATTTGAGGCATTACAGGGAAACAGCAGTATACTATTTTGTTTATTTTCAGCAAATGGGCCTTTCTCTTCCCTTAAAATCAAACCTCCTAACTATGGGTTTGCTGACAAAGGGAAACTAGTTTTTACCCTCTTATTATATGGAGATTTAAATCTGCAGAGATGAACATAATTTGCTGTTTGGCCAGGTGAGGTGGCTCACGCCTGTAATCCCAGTACTTGGGGAGGCTGTGGCGGGTGGATCACCTGAGGTCAGGAGTTCGAGACCAGCCTGACCAACATGGTGAAACGCCATCTATACTAAATACAAAAAAAAAAATTAGCCAGGTGTGGTGGCGCATGCCTATAATCCCAGCTACCTGGGAGGTTGAGGCAGGAGAATCACTTGAACCCAGGAGGTAGAGGTTGCGGTGAGCCAAGATCATGCCATTGCACTCCAGCCTGGGCAACAAGAGCAAAACTCCGTCTCAAAAAAAAAAAAGGGAAATAATTTGCTGTTTCTTCCTTCTCTTCCTCAGAATGACTGATGGATACTCAGGAAGTGACCTAACAGCTTTGGCAAAAGATGCAGCACTGGGTCCTATCCGAGGTAGGTATACAAGAGCTTGAAACATTTAGAACTATTTATTACACCACCTTAGAAGTTTAAGAAGTCCAAAAAACTCTGCCAAGAGTTTTTTTTTTTTTCTTTTGGAGAAAGGGTCTCACTCTGTTGCCCAGGCGGTAGTGCAGTGACACAGTCGTGGTTCACTGCAGCCTTGAACCCCCCAGGCTCAGGTGATTCTCCCACCCAGCCTTCCCAGTAGCTGGGACTGCAGGCATGCACCATCATGCCTGGATCATTATTTTATTTTTTTTTCTTTGTAGAGACAGGGTTTCACTTGCCCAAGCTGGTCTTGAACTCCTGGGCTCAAGTGAGCAGCCTGCCTTGGCCTCCCAAAGTGCTGGGATTACAGGCGTGAGCCACCATGCCCTGCCTTAAAATTAAAACCATTCTTAGCTCACAGATCATTCAAAAACAGTTGTGAGCTAGTGGACTATGACCCCTGTTCTAGGCAAGAGGTTTCACTTCTTGATAGTAAGTAAGCAGCAGAAAACTCAAAAAGAAAACTTTAAACAAAAAAGAATAATGTAAGGAAAATGTTGTTACCTGTTTTCTGGCTCTTTTCAATATTGTGACATCATTTGAAATTAATGTGTCTAAAAGAAATTATATAAGAGAAGTTTATGTCTTTTGAGGAATTACAGCAAAATATTTATTGCTATGTTTTTATTCAACTTACTTGGTTGATGCTGAAATACCACGACTGATTCTTTTTAGGTTAGGTTAGGATAAACTCACATAGATATTTTCAGCTACATTTCCACAGCCAGCATGGGTAGTGAATGGTTGATGCTCTCAGATTATTAGCTGTGATGATAAAATAATCATAATAGCTCCATCCCTTTTCTCTCATTCAAGAAAGTACAATTGAATGTAGTTGTATGAGAAAGATGTTATCATAGTGGCCACTGTAATTTGCATTAAAAGCCTACATTATACAAAACCTTTTTGTTTTACTGGTTAAAAATTACCAGTAACACCTCCCGTAGTGAAATAGGGTACTGATTAAGAACTGCTACTTTGCAAAATAAAAAATGTAGCCTTGAGAGTATTTTGAAACTCTGGATAAACAAATTTTCTTGCTGCCGGAGCTTAAATCTTGTTCAAATAGTGGATTCAGAAACAGTAGCTAATGCATAAATCAGTTGTATTTTCTTAGAACATTTTGGCTATTCTAAGGTAGACAAAATTTGGGTTTACAAAAGATTCGCATCCATTAAAGTACAGAAAATGGCCGAGTGCAGTGGCTCATGCCTATAATCCCAACACTTCGGGAGGCCAAGGTGGGAGGATTGCATGGGCCTAATAGTTTGAGACTAGACTGGGCAACATAGGGAGATCCTGTCTCTACAAAAAAATATAGTAAGTTAACCAGGCCTGTTGGCATGTGCCTGTAATCCCAGCTACTCGGAAGGCTGAAGTAGGAGGACCACTTGAGCCTGGAAGGTCCAGGCAGCAGTAAATCATGGTCATGCCGCTGCACTCCAGCCTGGGTGGGTAGCAGAGTGAGGTGCTGTCTTAAACAGTAAATAAATAGTCCAGGCACGGTGGCTCACACCTGTAATCCCAGCACTTTGGGAGGCCAAGATGGGTGGATCATGAGGTCAGGAGTTCGAGATCAGGCTTGGCCAATATGGTGAAACCGCATCTCTACTGAAAGTACAAAAATTAGCCAGGTGTGGTTGCGCGTGCCTGTAATCCCAGCTACTCAGGAGGCTGAGGCAGGAGAATCTCTTGAATCTGGGAGGCAAGGTTGCATTAAGCCGAGCACTGCAGCCTGGGCAACAAGGCAAGACTCTGTCTCAGAAAAAAAAAAAGAAAAGAAAAGTACATAAAGTGTAGAGTAAAAACAAAAAAGACTAATGCATTTTGTAAAGAACAAGTTGCATTCTTTTAAGTTCCCTTTCAGATTTGTAAACTATTGTTTTTGGCAATATGCAAGAAATTGAACACTTTCCAGTTATTCCTAAGAAGGAATATTCTCCTCTAAGCATTTATAAATTGTATGTGCTCTCAAAGTTAACATGTGTCTCTTTCTTTTAATATAATGATTTGTACTGAATAGATACATTTAGATCATTGTACTTGGTTTTGCCCTTCAACAATTTAAACTGCAAAATCTATATATTTTTAAGTGCCTTTTATATTTTACAGAACTAAAACCAGAACAGGTGAAGAATATGTCTGCCAGTGAGGTATAGTATTTTACAATATTTTCTTTGTTTTGGTCCTCTGTATTGTAGGACATATACATATGAGTGTGTGGGTGTGTATTTTTTTTTTTTTCTTTTTTTTTTTTTTTGAGACTGTCTGGCACAGTATCGGCTCACTGCAACCTCCACCTCCTGGATTCAAGCGATTCTCCTGCCTCAGCCTCCCAAGTAGCTACAGGCATGTACCACCAAGCCCATCTAATTTTTGTGTTTTTAGTAGAGAGGGCATTTCACCATGTTGGCCAGTCTGGTCTCAAACTCCTGACCTCAAGTGATCCAACCAACTCGGCCTCCCAAAGTGCTAGGATTACAGGCTTGAGCCACTGCATCTGGCTGGTTTTGGTTTTTGTTTTTTTTTTTTTTTTTTGAGACACAGGGTCTTGCTCTGTTCCCAGGCTGGAGTGCGGTGGTGCAATCATGGCTGACTGTAGCCTTCACCTCTTGATCTCAAGCAGTCCTCTTGTCTCAAACTTGTTGGTAGCTGGGACTACAGGCAAGTGCCACAACACCCCACTAATTTTTAAATTTCCTGTAGAGATGGGGTCTTTCCCTGTTGCCCAGGGTGGCCTCAGACTCTTGGCCTCAAGTAATCCTCCTGCCTCAGCCTCTCAGAGTGCCTGGGACTAATTTTTTTTAATGGATTTTTCTAGTTGATTAGAAGCTAGAAAAAATGAACTTTGCTTCATTTCAAAATATGGAAACCTATGAAATAGTCTCAGTCAAATTTTTTTTGGTAATGGACAAAACATATATACATAGTCATTAAGTCATTTTCTATCAAACCATATTATGTAAAGACCAAACAGAAGAAAATTATGGGACAGGTGTGGTGGCTCATGCCTGTAATCCCATCACTTTGGGAGGCCGAGGTGGGCAGATCACTTGAGGTCAGGAGTTCAAGACCAGCCTGGCCAACGTGGCAAAACCCTGTCTCTATCAAAAATAGAAAAAAATTAGCTGGGCATGGTGGCACGTGCCTATGGTCCTGGCTACTTGGGAGGCTGAGGCAGGAGAATCACTTGAACTTGGGAGGCAGAGGTTGCAGTGAGCCAAGATTGCACCATTGCACTCTAGCCTGGGTGACAGAGTGAGACCCTGTCTCAAAAAAAAAAAAAAAAAAAAGGAAAAAACAAATTATATGAAGCTTGTGGGGTTTTATACACTATAAAAATAACCTGTAACTATAGGTTAATCCTTTAATAACGTTCTATTTTGTTTTTCAATCTTTTTTTTTTTTTAATTAATTTCTTTTTTTTTGAGAAGGACTCTTGCTCTGTCGCCCAGGCTGGAGTGCAGTGGCACGATCTTGGCTCACTGCAGCCTCCACCTCCCAGGTTCAAGTGATTTTCCTGCCTCAGCCTCCTTCCTGCGTAGCTGGGATTACAGGCATGGGCCACCATGCTCGGCTAATTTTTTTTTTTTTTTTTTGGTATTTTTAGTAGAGATGGGGTTTCACCATGTTGGCCAGGTGGGTCTTGAACTCCTGACCTCAGGTGATACAGACGTGAGCCACCGTGCCTGGCCAGTTTATTATCGTTTCTTAATATGGAAGACCCCCTTATGAGACACTGAAGCATTTCATTTGAAAAAAGTTGCATGTAAAATATAAAACTGGGTATACAGAATGGTCATAACTATGTGAGCAGACTTTTGAAATCAGGCTTTAATTACAGTCAGCCTTTTCTATCCATGGATTCTGCATTCATGGATTCAACCAACTGCAGATCAAAAATATTTGGGGGAAAAAAAGCATCTGTGTTGAACATGTACACTTTTATTCTTGTTATTATTCCCTTAACAATATAGTACAAAAGCTATTTATATTGCATTTACATTGTATTAAATGTTACAAGTAATCTAGAGATGATTTAAAGTGTACAGGAGGATTGCGTAGGTTGTATGCAAATACTGCACCATTTTATATAAGGGACTTTAAGTGTTTGCAGATTTTGCTGTCTATGGGGGAACCAATTTCCCAGAGATACCAAGGGACAGCTGTATATTTGTAACTTATTTTTTTATTTCCCTGATTTTAGCAACTGTTGAGGGGACAGTGAACTTAACATAGATAATGAGTGTATTCGGGAGTACATTTTGGAGGTTTTTTTTTTTTTTTTTTTTTTTTTCAGGCTTTTAGTCACCTGTCAGATGAGGCATCATACTGGATTTTTTTTTTTTTTTTTTTAAGAAAGCTTTTAGGCCGGGCGCGGTGGCTCACGCCTGTAATCCCAGCACTTTGGGAGGCCGAGGCGGGCGGATCACAAGGTCAGGAGTTCCAGACCACGGTGAAACCCCGTCTCTACTAAAAAAATACAAAAAAAATTAGCCGGGCGCAGTGGCGGGCGCCTGTAGTCCCAGCTACTTGGGAGGCTGAGGCAGGAGAATGGCAGGAACCCGGAAGGCGGAGCTTGCAGTGAGCCGAGATCGCGCCACTGTACTCCAGCCAGGGGAACAGAGCGAGACTCCGTCTCACAAAAAAAAAAGAAAGCTTTTAGGTTTTTTTTTTTTTGTGAGACGGAGTCTTGCTCTGTCGCCAGGCTGGAGTGGAAGGCAGTGGTGGGATCTCGGCTCACTGCAACCTCCGCCTACTGGGTTCAAGTGACTCTCCTGCCTCAGCCTCCCGAGTAGCTGGGACTACAGGTGTGTGCCACCACGCCCACCTAATTTTTTTTTTTTTTTTTGTATTTTTAGTAGAGATGGAGTTTCACCATGTTGGCCAGGATGGTCTCAATCTCCTGACCTCGGGATCCGCCCACCTCAGCCTCCCAAAGTGCTGGGGATTACAGGCATGAGCCACCACGCCCAGCTGAAAGCTTTTGGCTTTCTAACTTATTTTATTTTATTTCATTTATTTTTATTTTTATTTTCATTTTATTTTTTGGGACAGTGTCTTGCTTGGTTGCCCAGGCTGGAGTGCAGTGGTGCAATCATGGCTCACTGCACCTTCCAGCTTCTGGGCTCAAGCAATCCTCCTGCTCAGCCAAGCAGCTGGGATTACAGGCACCCGCCTGGCTAATTTTTGTATGTTTAATGGAGACAGGGTTTCACCATGTTGGCCAGGCTGGTCTCGAACTCCTGACCTCAAGTGATCCACCCGCCTCGGCCTCCCAAAGTTCTGGGATTACAGGTGTGAGCCACCATGCTTGGCCGAAATTTTTATTTATTTTTCTATTACCTGGACTCTGTGAACCTATCCATTTTGCCTTTTAAAAATACTTAGGTGTAAATATAGATATTCATTAACTCATTGTTTTAATCTATATTTCCAAAGGCAATTTAAAAGATCAAAAAATAAGACCAAATTCATATAAAAATGCATACTTTAGGCTGGGCACAGTGGCTCACATCTGTAATCCCAGCACTTTTGGAGGCCAAGGCGGGCAGCTCACCTGAGGTTAGGAGTTCAGGACCAACCTGGCCACCATGGCAAAACCCTGTCTCTACTAGTAAATAAAAAAATTAGCTGGGCATGGTGGCATGCACCTGTAATCCCAGCTATTCGGGAGGCTGAGACAGAAGAATTGCTTGAACGTGGGAGGCAGAGGTTGCACATCTGAGTGGTGAAATTGTGATTCTTTTTTTATCTTTGTCTGTATTTTGTGAACTTTTCTATAATGAGTGTTTTGTTTTTATATTGGAAAAATATTATGCTTTCAAATGTTAATCCTATGAAACTAAACACAAGTAATAAATATATTAGTATAGCATTTATTAAGGTTTCTTGTATATAGAAAATATATTTAAATGGCTGACATGATTTTCTAAGAATACATGCTTTTATTTTTTATAACATTAATAAACAGCAGCATCATTACTTTAATCCATCATTTCGTTTACCACTATATACCTGTTCATCATATGTATTGTCATGTGCTTTTTAAAAATCTAGATGAGAAATATTCGATTATCTGATTTCACTGAATCCTTGAAAAAAATAAAACGCAGCGTCAGCCCTCAAACTTTAGAAGCGTACATTCGTTGGAACAAGGACTTCGGAGATACCACCGTTTAAGGAAATACCTTTGTAAACCTGCAGAACATTTTACTTAACAAAAGAGGAAACACAAGATCTTCAATGAACAGTCATCAGCTACAGAAACAGCCTAAGTTTACAGGACTTTTTAGAGTCTTACATATTTGTGCACCAAACTTGAAGATGAACCAGAAAACAAACTTAAACAAAATATACAATGCAAATGGAATTTTTTGTTGTTTAAGGCCTTGCCTTGATGGTCACAGTTATCCCAATGGACACTGTAAGAGCACAACAAAAACTGATTCTGGTCTTCTTTACCAATATAATCATCATGTAAATAATAATTTGTATATTGTGTTGCAGATGAAAGTATTCCAGAGACAGTGAATGGTAGAAGACACAAGAACATGTGGTTGGTTGTCTTCTGATGTTTTTTCTTAAAATAGTAATTTCTCTTACTTTTCTTTCCTACTGTTGTCTTAACTACGGGTGATTGGAATGCCAAACACTCTTTATTTTCTTTTTTCTTTTTATAAATTCAGTGTGCCAAATTAAACCTTTTTCTTAAGTAACTGTAATAGCAAAAAGTTTATTTTGAGAGTTTCTTCTTCATAAATCTACAGATGTTAAACAATTGTTGTGTTCTTTTTACCTTTTATTTTTCTATTACCTTGCTACCAAACAGTTTAGATAGCAATATAATAGCAACAAAGCAAATCTGGTAGAACAGAGAAGGTTTGAAGGTTTGAGTTACTCTGTCATATAACATGTAGATCAGTCCTCATGTGACCTGCAGTATTTTTTTTTCCTAATGTATTTGTCAGAAATCTATTGTAGACTGTTAACTTCTTCCTAATGGAATTTATTTTCTGCAAGAATTATTCTGATATTTAAGAGAGCCAATTTTAACTGCTGTGAAAATGTTTCCAGTGCAAGAGAAGGGAAATACTAGGAACTTATAAGACATTTCTAATTTATTGCTTATTACTTTCTTAATGTTTACAGGATAATTATAAGCAAGTGGAACTACCATCTTTTATTCTTAATAATAAAAATCCCTTCAATGAAACTTTAAAAAAACTGAATTTTTATACATGGCATACATTTTTCTAGGTTCCTTCTGCTTGCTTTATTAACTCAAAAGTTCTAGTTCTAGTCTGTTGATCTGCCTTTTGTTCTCCCAAAATGTACAGTAATTCTGTTTCTTGTTTGTATAAATATGCCTGGATTTTCATTATAAAAATGTCATTGTAGGGAGTAGAGACTCATATCATGGCCTTTTAAATATTGTAATAAAGGCAAATAGATATTTGCCCTTAGTTTACTGGTTAAAAGTTTGTTTACAGAACTTTTCTCTGGTGCTTAAATGATGCTATGTAAAATGTCATGGGTGGAAAGAATATTTGTAATAGTAACAAAAATTTTTCATTTAGGAAAGATTTCTTAGGTTTTGAAATAATACGTTAAGATAAAAAACTTGCCCCTACTAGGTAAGAACTTTATAATGAAGACATATATTCTTCTTAAATTTACTCTTGCTCTTGTTAAAGATTTGTTTGAATATAGAAGATGCATGAATCTGGTTTTTCTTTTTTGAGATGGAGTTTTGCTCTTGTTGCCCAGGCTGGAGTGTAATGGCGCAATCTCAACTAACTGCAACCTCCGCCTCCCGGGTTCAAGCAATTCTCCTGCCTCAGCCTCCCGAGTAGCTGGAATTACAGGCATGTGCCACCACCCCAGCTAATTTTGTATTTTTAGTAGAGACGGGGTTTCTCCATGTTGGTCAGGCTGGTCTTGCACTCCTGGCCTCAGGTGATCCGCCCACCTTGGCCTCCCAAAGTGCTGGGATTACAGGCATGAGCCACCATGCCCGGCCAGAAGAGGCATGATTTTTTAGGATCATATGCTGTTCGTAGCCATAAAGTAAATCATGTCTCTTCTAATCATGATTTTGGAACTCCCTGAATAATAAAAATGAGAGCTGAGATAAATAGGGGAAAAAAAGTTTGTTTTAAGCCAGAGCTATGTGTATTTTAGGTGATGCATAGTATCCTCTTAAGGTCTCAAACATTACAACATCAATTACAAAATATTGATAATGAAAGGTAGTAATGAAATATATGTGATTAAAAGAATTGAGAAGTTCTAAATTAAGACATTTCAGTTAAGCTCATAAAATTTCATTGTTTTCATTTAAAAGGGGATTAACGTTATTGATACTTGGATAACTGGCAAATCATATTAAAGGACTATGTGGTTCCAGCTCAACTTTTAATATATTATCTCCTTTAAAATTATCATGATTATAATTCTATTGGGAAAGACTTTTAGGTAACAAAGATTTCAAATGTTAAAAGAGATAAAAGTCTTAAACATTGAGTCAGAAAATCATTGCTGTATAGAAATTGCTTTCCTGATCAAGTCTGAACTTCAGCTAGTGCTAGAGAATTATTTTCTATGACTTAACTCTAACCAAGTTTTATTTTAAGCTGTTTCTTTGATAGAAGGGCCATGAAAATAGAGTAATGATATAGTAGGAGATAAGGGATTGGTGTGGTCTTTTTTCAATAAAGATAGAAGTTGTTGAAGTTTTCTGAATTAATAATGACTTAGATTGTGACCTTTTAGATTGGGTGTTGAGCTCTGTGTTATATTACTTCCTAAAAGATAATGCTTAAACATTAAGCATTGGTGTGCTCTTCATGTTAATATGGCAGAGTTTTGTAAACTAAATTAAAACTTACTGATACATTGGACTTTGAGCCAAGGGAAGAATGCGTATTATCTTTCCAGGTATCTTAAGGGTAAAAGCTTATTCTAAGACAGTCTGTCCATTGAGAATATTAGATTTCTGACTTGCAAATATGTTTGTACTCCAGAAGAATTAGAGGAAAAGCAGATACTAGAATTCTAATTTAAGTACATACACAGCAGTCTTTGTTTATAGTGTAGAATTCTTTATATTTTGTACAAAAACTAATTCTTTTGGTAAAAATGAACCATTTACAGTTCGGTTTTGGACTCTGAGTCAAAGGATTTTCCTTTAAATGCTTGTCTCAATTTTAGTCTGGTCTTTTGTACTTTTCTTCAGAAGAAATGAATTAAAGGGTACAGTTGCATAAAGTGGGTTTTTATCCTAATGTATTGGAAATAAATGATAAACTTTATTTTGCCTTTACTTTTTTACTTTAAAACTTTCTGATATTTTAGGGGTTGCAGTCTGATAATGAAGGAGTTGTGTGTATTGGATTCTGTTAGTAACAATTATAAACTCTTAACAAAATTTAGAAAGCAGGCGGGCGCGGTGACTCAAGCCTGTAATCCCAGCACTTTGGGAGGCGGAGACGGGCAGATCACGAGGTCAGGAGATCGAGACGATCCTGGCTAACACAGTGAAACCCCGTCTCTACTAAAAAAATACAAAAAAACTAGCCGGGCGAGGTGGCGGGCACCTGTAGTCCCAGCTACTCGGGAGGCTGAGGCAGGAGAATGGCGTAAACCCGGGAGGTGGAGCTTGCAGTGAACTGAGATCCGGCCACTGCATTCCAGACTGGGCAACACAGCGAGACTCTGTCTCAAAAAAAAAACAAAAAACAAAAAAACAAAAAACAATGATTGGGCGGCTCTGCAGAGCAATCAAAACAAGGTAGAAACTGCAAAGTCCTATATTGGAAGATTCAGGCTGGGTGCGGTGGCTCATGCCTGTTTGGGAGGCCAATATGAGAGAATCACTTATGCCCAGGAATTCAAGACCCGCCTGGGGAATATAGGGAGACGCCGTTTCTGCAAAAAATAAAATAAAATAAAAAACAAACTAAAAATTAGCCAGGTTTGGTGGCCCACACTTGTAGTCCCAGTTACTCAAGAGGCTGAGGTTAGAAGATTGCTTGAGCCTGGGAGGAGGTTGCAGTGAGCCAAGATCACACCACTGCACTCCAGCCCAGGTTACAGAGACCCTGTCTCAAAAAAAGTAACAAGAGATTCACCTTAACCAGCTTTTACCCATAGGGCAATTTCCAGTTTGTGCAGTTCACGGGTATAGAATTCAAGTAGAATGTGGCAGTCTTGATGGGCTGAGGAGTCATTTGGGACTTCTAGAACACCTGAAAATTAGAAGACAAATTTTGGGAAGGAGAGTGCCTCAGAAAGTAAGCCCTGAAATCTGCCTACATATTCCTTTCAAATCCTTGGTGGATTCCAAAATTGTGCTTGTGCAGTATGATTATTTAAAGGAACCCAGCAGAAAGCATGTTAAAGTCTAAAGAACTCAGCAGAATTGCAGCTGCCCAAGGACAGAGAGTTTGAAATTCAAATTCCACTAAGAAGGACTGAGTAAATACTTGGTGTTTCCCATTGAACCCCCAAAATGCCATGCCTTAAGGAAGAATGACAGCATCCCAGAACTAAAGGCTGTGCTTTAGCACTAAGGCCAAAATGGAAAGAAACTCACTGTAATGAAGCTTAAAATCAAATCTTACAGCATCAAGGTTATCCATCAGTAATTTAAAACCAGAACAAAACACAGCATTCTTGAGAAGAAAACAATTCAGAGTCATCACAGCATATACCCAAAGCTCAGTACATAATAAACAATTACTAAGCATGCAAGGAAAAAGTATGTGATCCTTTTTACTCACCTTCCCTCATGGAAAAAAAAAAAAGTGGTCCATACCATACTCAACAGAGAATATATAGAAGCAGATGCACAAGTGACCTCTATGAGAGTGATTTTAAAATAGTGTTAAAATATGTTAAAAGAATTTACAGGAAAAGAGAAAATGGGTGAATAGATTGGGAGTTTCAGCAGAAAAATAGGAATTAAAAACTCAATGGAGGTCAGGCGCCATGGCTCACGCCTGTAATACCAGCACTTTGGGAGGCCGAGGCAGGCAGATCACCTAAGGTCAGGACATCGAGACCATCCTGACCAATAATGGTGAAACCCTGTCTCTACTAAAAATACAAAATTAGCCAAGCATGGGTGTTACATGCCCGTAATCCCAGCTATTTGGGAGGCTGAAGTGGGAGAATTGCTTGAACGCGGGAGGTAGAGCTTGCAGTGAGCCAAGATCATGCCATTGCACTCCAGCCTGGGCAAGAAGAGCAAAACTCCATCTCAAAAAATAATAAAAATTGGCCAGGCGCAGTGGCTCACACCTGTAATCCCAGCACTTTGGGAGGCTGAGACGGGCGGATCACAAGGTCAAGAGATCAAGACCATCCTGGCTAACACGGTGAAACCCTGTCTCTACTAAAAATACAAAAAATTAGCCTGGCATGGTGGTGGGCACCTGTAGTCCCAGCTACTTGGGGGACTGAGGCAGGAGAATGGTGTGAGCTCGGGAGGCGGAGCTTGCAGTGAGCCGAGATCATGCCACTACACTCTAGCCTGGGCAACCGTCTAAAAATAAATAAAAAATAATAATAATAATTAGAAAATAATAACCCACTGGAAAGTCTTGTAATGAAAAATATAGTATCTGAAGTTAAAAATTTAAATGGACGGACTTAACAGTAAACTAGGCACAACAGAGGAAAGACTGAAAAAGACAAGCAAGTAGGTATCAAACCAAAGCACAGAGAGAAAGAAAAAAAAATAGCAGAGGTTTGAGACCTTTGGAACATTATCAGTTCCTGCAATTTGAAGTAGAGAAGGAAAGGAAGAGAATGGGGCAAGAGAAATCTTTGAAGCAATAATGCCTGAAATTTTCCCCCAAGTGTTGAAAGACATCAATGTACAGATCTAAGAAGTTCACTGAACCCCCAAGCAGAATAAATACAACAAAGACGACATCTGGGTACATCACATTGCCAAAAAAAAAAAAAAAAAAAATCTTAAAAGCAACCAAAGTGGGGAGTGGGAAGGAATAGCATTACACTCAGATAAACAAGAGTGATGGCTAACCTCATCAGAAATGATGAAATTCAGAAAATGATGGAATGACATCTTTAAGGTGCAAAGATTAAACAACAAAGGTTAACTTAAAACTCTATCCAGTTAAAATATCCTTCAAGATGTTAAGACAATGGCCAGGCTCAGTGGCTTAACCCTCTAATCCCAACACTTTGGGAGGCTGAGGCAGGAGAATCCCTTGAGGCCATGAGTGACCAGCCTGGGTAACCTAGTGAGAACCCCATCAAAAAATAAAATTAGCTGGGCATGGGCTGTGATCGTGCTACTGCACTCCAGCCTAGGGGACAGAGTGAGTCCCTATCTCTTGAAAAACTTAAGACAAAATCTTTTCCAGATGAAAACAGAATTTGTTGCTGGCAGACTGACTTTATATGGAATGCTTTAAGAAATTCTTCAGGCTGAAGGAAAATACAAATCTGAAGTGAAAAATGAAGTATCTGAAATTAAAATTTTCCTTGGATGGACTTACCAGTAAATGGATTTCTCAATGAGAACCTGTAATCTCCAGGATGGAATTAAGAATTTTGAAATGACACATATGTTGGTAAATAACATATTTACATTTTTCTTTTTTTATTTTTCTAAATATCATTGCTGTTTAAAGCAAACAAAAATAGTATTGCACTGTTTATAATATATGTATAAGTAAAATATGAGACAGAAATAGCATGAAGGGCCAGAGAGGACAATAAATGTAATTATATTGAAATAATATTACATTGTACACAAGGTGAGATAGCATTAATGTAAGGTAGACTGTGATAAGAATGCATTTCATAATCTCTCACCCCATCACTGGGGTGATCTACTGCACTAGATCTAAAAAGCCATTAGAGAAGATGAAATGGCTAAGAATTACTAAGAGTTATGTGATTGGTCAAATGAAATCAAGGAAAGAAAAATAGAGCAAAGAACTGTAAGATAAAACAGTGGGATGGTAGAGCTGAAATTAAGTAATGTCACTAAATTGCTTACCTTCCTCCTTCCTGAGCTATTGTGGATTTTTTATTTTTTATTTTTTTTCAAGGAGTTGGGGTTTTTTTTTTTTTTTTAGAGACAGAGTCTCGTTTGCCCCAGGCTGGACAGCAGTGATGCAATCATACCTCCCTGTAGTCTCAAACTCCTGGGCTCAAGTGATCCTCCTGCCTCGGCCTCCCAAAGTGCTGGGATTACAGGCAGGCAGAGCCACTGCACCCTGCTGGAACTATTGTTTTAAAGTCATTAGGTGGTTAAGCCCTCAAGATTATGTGCAAGTTTGATGATTCATTAGGAGCACTCACAGGACTCAGCATATAGCCTTACTCCCAACAATGATTTATTAGAGCAAAAGGATATGAAGCAAATTCAGCAAAAGGGAAAAAAGGGAATTAAGTGAAGTCCAGAGGAAACCAAGCACCAGCTTCTAAGGGTTCTCTCCTGGTGAAGTCACACAGGATGTCACTCCAGCAACAAGTGACAGCATGTGAAAGTGTCAGGCCTCACTGTTAGGCATAGTAAGCTTTTTAGGGAATAGAAGGAATCTTTCCTCAAATTCAAGTTCCCAGATGCCTGGCAAGGGTCAACCTTGCCAGCAGGCCTTTCTAGGGATAGCAGTCTCAGGCACTCATTTGCACAATGGTTCAGATCAAAGTGCTTACATTGGGTAGAGGGGACCTATGGAAGCCCAAATTTGGGTGTCAGAGACCTAATAGGGTGAAGACTGTGTGTACAATGATGGACAGCTATGTATGAGGTGTCAGGGACAGATTGAGGCAGTTATTCACATGGTGGATAGGGGCAACCTGGAATGAGGAATAAGCTCAAGCACAGAAAGGAGTGTCCATATGGGGTAAGGGTGTCAGCAGAGACGGTAGATTGGTTGCATACCAAAGACTTGATTGAATCAAGTGAATATACTAACCACAGTGGAAGCCAGGTTTCTCACCATCAGAGAAGGTAATTATAAATACACAAAGGGGGAAAATTAGAATGAAACTTGGAGTTCAGCTTGAGTTGGGTTTAAGAGTGAATTCATGGTTTAAAATCTATAAAAATAGATGAAATATTGGTTGGGCACAGTGGCTCATGCATATAATCCCAGCACTTTGGGAGGCTGAGGCGAGCAGATCGCTTGAGATCAAGAGTTTGAGACCAGCCTGGCCAACACTGCAAAACCCCATCTCTACTAAAAATACAAAAATTAGCCAGGTGTGGTGGTACGCACCTGTAGTCCCAGCTACTTGGGAGGCTGAGGCACAAGAATCATTTGAACCTGGGAGGTGGAGGTTGCAGTGGGCTGAGATCGCGCCACTGCACTCCAGCCTGGGCGAATGAGATCCTGTCTCAAAATAAATAAAAATAGAGGAAATATAGACGTAAGTATATAAATATACACGTGTATGTGTCCAAATGTGTGTGTTCCCTAGTCTGTCCACCAAGGTGGCCTTGGAGCAGTTACACTCCAATAGTAATGAGCACATAAAGTACCCATATCTTGCCTTCCAAATTCTTCACTTTTTTTTTTTTTTTTGAGACGGAGTCTCGCTGTGTCTCCCAGGCTGGAGTGCAAGTGGCCTGATCTCGGCTTACTGCAAGCTCCGCCTCCCGGGTTCACGCCATTCTCCCGCCTCAGCCTCCCAAGTAGCTGGGACTACAGGCGCCCGCCACCACGCCCGGCTAGTTTTTTTTTGTATTTTTAGTAGAGAGGGGGTTTCACCATGTTAGCCAGGATAGTCTCGATCTCCTGACCTTGTGATCCACCCGCCTCGGCCTCCCAAAGTGCTGGGATTACAGGCTTGAGCCACCGCGCCCGGCCATTCTTCACTTTCTTAGTCTGCTTGGGCTGCATTACAAAATACCAAAGACTGGGCAGCTTAAATAACAGAAATTTATCCTCACAGTTCTAGAAGTTTGGAAGTCCAAGATTAAAGTACCAGCCAGTTTGGTTTCTGGTGAGGGCTTTCTTCCTGGCTTGCAGATGGCCACCTTCTCGCCGTGTCCTCGTATGGCAGAGAGCACAAGCTCTCTGGTGTCCCTTTTCATAAGGGCACTAATCCCGTCATGACGGTCCCGTCCTCATTATCTCATCTAACCCTAGGTACTTCCCAAAGGCCGAACCGCTAAAGACCATCACATGCTGGTGAAGGCTTCAACATATTAATTTGAGGGACACAAACATTCAGTCCATAACATCAACTAAAGGAACCAAGACTGATAAAATGGCTAAATTCAGGGCTGGGGCAGAGAAAATACATGAGCTTGGAACTTCTTGTGCCAGAGAGAAGAAAGTGCCCAAAGAATGATGAGCATGAATCACTGAAATGACACACAGATTAAAAGGGTTCCCACTGGACAAATTTGAGCATCAAAATAAGTAATAGTAATTATATATAATCCATCAGATGAAATAAACCATGAGCTCATGTGAATATATGAATACGTACATAAACAAATTACAAGCATAATGAGGAATGTGATAATTATATGGCTTAAAGGTACCTCTCCAGGCCGGGTGCAGTGGCTCACGCCTGTAATCCCAGCACTTTGGGAGGCCAAGGCAGGTAGATTACCTGAGGTCAGGCATTTGAGACCAGCCTGGTCAACATGGTGAAACCCTGGCTCTACTAAAAATACAAAAATTAGCTGGGTGTGGTGGCACATGTCTATAATCTGCCAGTGACTAGGTGTGTGGTTTTGCCGAGCAGGGGATAACAGTAGTACCTATATCAAAGGCTGTTATGAGGATTAAATGAGCTATCACATAATCACGCTTTTTTTTTTTTTTTTTTTTTTTTTTTAGACAGAGTCTTGCACTGTCGCCTGGGCTGGAGTGCAATGGCATGATCTCAGCCCACTGCAACCTCTGCCTCCCAGGTTAGAGCGATTCTCCTGCCTCAGCCTCCTGAGTAGCTGGGATTACGGGCTCCTGCCACCACCCCTGGCTAATTTTTTGTATTTTCAATAGAGATGGGGTTTCACTATGTTGGCCAGGATGGTCTCAAAAACCTGACCTTGTGATCCACCTGCCTTGGCCTCCCAAAGTGCTGGGATTACAGGCATGAGCCACCGCACCAGCTTTTTTTTTTTTTTGAGATGGAGTCTCACTCTGTCACCCAGGCTCCATCTCAGCTCGGTGCAACCTCCGCCTCCTGGGTTCAAGCAATTCTCCTGCCTCAAGCGATTCTCCTGCCTCAGCCTCCCGAGTAGCTGAGATTACAGGTGCCCACCACCACACCCAGCTAAGTTTTGTATTTTTAGTAGAGACAGGGTTTTGCCATGTTGGCCAGGCTGATCTCAAACTCTTGACCTCAAGTGATCTGCCTGCCTCAGCCTCCCAAAGTGCTGGGATTACAGGTATGAGCCACTGTGCCTGGCCTCAAACTCTTAGAATACTGTCTACTACATATTAAGAGCTCATTAAATCCTAGGTATAGGCCAGGGGTGTTGGCTTGTGCTTGTAATGCTAGCACTTTGGGAGGCTGAGGCAGGAGGATCACTTGAGCCCAGGAGTTCCAGACCAGCCTGGGTAACATAGCAAGACCTCACCTCTACTAAAAAAGATTATTGTGGCTGCAGTGTGGAGAACAGACTGTAGATAGACAATAACACCTAAGATTTTATCTATTTTTTATTTCTTAATTTTTTTGAGACAAAGTCTTGCACTGTTGCCCGGGCTGGAGTGCAGGTGCATGATCTTGGCTCACTGCAACCTCTGCCTCCCAGGTTCAAGCAATTCCCCTGCCTCAGCCTTCTGAGTAGCTGGGATTACAGGCACCCGCCACTATGCCCAGCTAATTTGTTGTATTTTTAGTACAGACAGGGTTTCACCATGTTGGCCAGGCTGGTCTCGAACTCCTGGCCTTGTGATTCGCCCGCCCCAGCCTCCCAAAGTGCTGGGATTACAGGCGTGAGCCACCGCGCCCGGCAAGATTTTATTTTTTAAAATTTGAGAGAAAGTCTCAGTATGGTGCCCAGGCTGGTCTCAAACTCCTGAGCTCAAGTGATCCTCCTGTCTTGGCCTCCCAAAGTGCTAGGATTACAGGCATGAGCCACTATGCCCAGTCCACAGTAACCTTTTAAAAAATGTAAACATCACTCCTTGTTAAAACTGTTCTCTGGCTTCTTGTCTCACTTGCGGGGGGCGGGGCGCGGGAGGGCAGGAAGGGGGAGAAAGCACTTCACCATTAATTTAGAAATTCCTGCTTGATCTGGCCCCTGTCTAGCACTTAGATCTTCTCTTCATTTCTTCTTCTCAAGCACAAAACTCCAGACTTCCTTAAGATCTTAAAATACCCTACTCAATTTGACTTACAGTTTTTGCACTAGCTGTTCATTCTGCCTGGAAAAATCTTCACGAAAAGACTTGCCATTCAGAAATTAAATTTCACCTCCTTAGAGCTAAGTTTTCTCTGACCACCACCCTAAATTGGCCACCCAGTTGCTTTTTGTTTTTCTTTCTTTTTAGATTGTTTTTGTAGAGACAGGACCTTCCTATATTGCCCAGGGTGATCTCCAACTTCTGGCCTCAAGGGATCTTCCCGCTTGGCCTCCCAAAGTGCTGGGATTACAGGTGTGAGCACCACACCCACCCAGTTGTTCTATATAGCATTACATGTTCAGCATCCCTAATCCAACCATCTGAAATTAAAATGCTCCAAAATCAAAACTCTGTGATCGTCAACATGATGCCACAGTGGAAAAGTCCACGCCTGACTGCATCTGAAAAGTTTTGTTTGATACACACAATTTTTTAAATTGCATAAAATTACCCTGAGGCTATGTGTATAAGGTGTATATGAAACATAAATGAATTTCAAGTTTAGAAATTCGTTCCCCCTCACCCCATCCCCAAGATAAAGAGCCAAAATCTGAAACAGTTCTGGTCCCAAGCATTTGGGATGAGGGATACTCAACCTGTATGCAGTTTTCTACATGACACTACTTATGAATATCTTTTAAAAATTTCTTTATCCCTACTTGTTTTCTGTCTCCTCTACTAGAATATAATTTCCACGAGTACCTGACAAACACACGTGCTACATATTCAATCTTTATCTAATGAATTTAATATTTTCCAAATTTTCTATAATTAACATTACTTCTATATTATTAATTTTAGAGAATCCAAATAGCATTTTATTAAGTAGACCATTAGTCGGTCCGAGTTAAAATTCTGCTACTACAGCAAACTATATGTATGACTCAAGACAAGTTTCTTTTTTGTGAGACCGGAGTCTCGCGCTGTCGCCCAGGCTGTAATGTAGTGGCGCGATCTCGGCTCACTGCAACCTCCGCCTCCTGGGTTCAAGCGATTCTTCTGCCTCAGCCTCCCGAGTAGCTGGGATTACAGGCGCGCGCCATCACGCCCTGCAGTTTTAGTAGGGTGGGGTTTCACCATGTTGGCCAGGCTGGTCTCGAACTCCTGACCTCAAGTGATCCGCCTGCCTCGCTGCCGAAAGTGCTGGGATTACGGGAGTTAGCCACCACGCCCGGCGGAGGCAAGTTTCTTCGTTCCTCACTTGTAAAACTGGAATACTGTCTATTTTCATAAGGTTAAATCATACAACACAGGTAAAAGCGTTTCAGCACTCAACGAAATTTTTCTAACATAACGAAAAACTCCTGCTTGCTCCTTGCCTTGCCCTTGGACTCAACGCTTCAAGTCCCGACCAATCCTTCCGAGAGCTCAGAGGGAGCCGCTCTAGCAGCCTACCGCCACGCAGTGCAGTGGCAGCCGGGAAGAGGGCTAAGCCCGGAGGCCAGAGCACGCACTTCCGCCCACGCCTTCCTCACAGCCAATCGCCCACTAGTGCCCCACCCCTTCCGTTCTGGGAAAACTCGAGCACCAAGAAAGCCTTCCGGCGGGAGCTGTGCAGCTCCTTATCATGGTGAGTTGGCTGTTGGGGTGAGGGGTTCGGCTGTAGCTGATTCGGTTTATCTTATCTGGTCCCTAAGCGGCCTTGAAATCCCTCAGCCACCCGGAGGAGGGGGCATTGAAGTTGAAGTCGGGCCCCTTGGCTGGAGCGGCTGTCTCCCAAAATGTTCTCCTCAGAGTTCTGGTCCCCTTTGGTCCCTTACCTGTACCGCAGGCGCTCCCGAACCAGGCCCCGCTGCAGGCCGAGCTTTCAGCTCCTGGCGAGTTTCTGACTTCCCTCTGCCTAGATTTCTTTAATGTAATAAAAGTCTTTGCCAGCGTCAACAACTAGACCACTAACAAAAGATCTGAAAACAAGTCCACAGCAACAACTCTAATAGTGATTGTTAGAGCAGTGGCGATAACGCCAGCGGAAATAAAGAAGGTTATTAATAGGGTTTTAAGGCAGACGCCTCACTCTGCAATTTGGCTTTACTAAATATGAAGTAGCCTGATTACGGCAGCAACTTTCATAAGCGGAGTAACTACAGAAAGTCAAGGTGTTGGTAGGACGTCTTATTGCTGCTTTGTTTCTGCGTTTGTAGAAACTAATGGAAGACCCAGTAGACGTAATGGCTGTTGGGATATGGTGTTTTCTCTCAAATTTGTTAGAATTGGTCATTGTTTACCTTTAGAGCTCAAATATATAGCTATGAACTTTATTTAAAAATAAGCAGTTGGTTGGGATTTCAAGTGTCAGAGTGGTGTGTGCCTTTTGAAAATGCATTTATTAGAAAAATTCATGGAGTACTTATTGATAACCTACGTATGAAAGAGACCACATTTCTGTGCCTAAGCTTTTGTCACTGTACTAAGTTTTTTACATAAGTGGATATGGTCGGGAAAATGTCTTACTCACACTATGTTATGTAAATTTTCTGTAATCCTTTTGCACACAGAAAATGGGTAAAAGTTTACCCTTTTTGGCTAATGATCAAATAGCCTTCAGTTATGCTCTTTTTCAAAACATTCACCATTGTGTAGCTTGTAGCCAGAGTTATATTTCTAAAATTTGACTACATCACTCCCTTACTCAAATTTTCTTTCTTTCTTTCTTTCTTTTTTTTTTTTTTGTAGCACTCAAGATAAAGTCCTGTTTAGCATGGCATGCGAAGCCACTCATTATCAAGCTTCTTACTTTTACAGCCTCTTTTGTTGTTGTTGCTGTTGTTGTTGTTTTTGAGATGGAGTTTCCCTCTTGTTGACCAGGCTGGAGGGCAATGGCGCGATCTCGGCTCACCACAACCTCCGCCTCCCGGGTTCAAGCGATTCTCCTGCCTCACCCTCCCGAGTAGCTGGGATTACAGGAATGCACCACCACACCTGGCTAATTTTGTATTTTTAGTAGAGATGGGGTTTCTCCGTGTTGATCCGGTTGGTCTCGAACTCCTGACCTCGGGTGATCCTCCCGCCTCTGCCTCCCAAAGTGCTGGAATTACAGTCGTGAGCCAGTGTGCCCGGCCACAGCCTCTTTTTTTTTTTTTTTTTTTAATGCATACACGTATGTAACATCCGTATTTCAGCCACAGTGAATAGCTTGCAAATCATGCTGTATGAATTGAGCCTTTGTACCAACTTTGCATATGCTCTTCCATCCGCCTGAATTGTTCCCTGTCCTCTACCGGCTGTCCTTATCAGAATAACCCTTATATATCCTTAACTATTTTTCATGAGCCTTTCCCCCATGTTCCAGTATACTGTTAGTTGCTTCTCCTTTGTGCTCTGGTGGTACCTTGTGCTTTTATACATACACACACACACCAGTTTTGTTACATAAAGCTGCACAAAACGAATACATACAATAGAAACTTGCCTATAATACTGATGATTTGAAGGGATTTGAAGGTAAAGGGACAAGAGACTTAAAATTCAGAGGTCTTTCAGGCTGTACACCTTCATTAACTCACAGCCCTAATTTAATAAAGTAAAGCTTGAATCTCTTGTGCTTTTTACCATTAACATCTGTAATCCTTACAGACTGTGTTAAAATTGTGTATTTATTTGTCCTTCTCACTTTCTAGACTGTAAGCTCATTGAGAGCAGGACCTATGTGTTTCACTCTGGTATTCCCGGAGCTTTGTATAGTGCCTGGCCCAGAGGAAGTTGTCAGTAAACATCTGTTTTATAAGACACTGAAAACCTATGGCACTGTATCTTTATGCTTGAAACATTAGTATTAGTCATGCAGGGAAACAGTATTTAAGGTTTATTTTAAAGGATATTGAGAAAAGGTTTTGTGTTTATTAAGAACATGCTATGTGAAAGCAGTACTTTCTTAGAAAATACAAAGAAAAATACAAATAAAACATCTGTTTTATAAAGCACTGAAAACCTATGGCACTATATCTTTATGCTTGAAACATTAGTGTTAGTCATGCAGGGAAACATTTTTTAAGGTTTATTTTTAAAAATAAGTATTTTAAAATATTGAGAAAAAGGTTTTGTGTTTAAGAATATGCTATGTGAAAACAGTGCTTTCTTGGAAAATATAAATATAAATATATGATATTAAAATATAAATATATAAAAACAAAATATAAAGAAAAATAGCCTTTGTCAGTAGTGAAGTTACTAAATTATAAAGCAGCGCAACAAGTTGAAGGCTATACTTTGATTAATGCAAAATAAGTGGCATTAAAAAAACACTACAGTTTGGAATGATCTAGGAAGACTTCATTTAAGAAGTGAAACATGAAACTAAGTACTTTGTGCCCCAGTCTAATACTCTTAATCTAGTACTTGTTTCTCATTATATGAATAAGAGCTTGGGTTAGACAGATCTGGCTTTTTCACGCAAGAGCGGTGTGATGAGACAAAGAGTAGACCAGTTTAACCGAAGTTGAGGGTTTCTATGTGGAGTAAGAGGTAAGACTGGAAAGAAACAGGCTAAGTCATTGAAAACCTGGAAATTCTGGTTGTAAAATCTGGAGTTTATTCTGATAGCAATGGAGAGCCAATATAATTTTAGGAAGAGTGATATGAGCATTAGGATTTTTGTTTTATTTTCATTGTCAGGATGGCATCAGAAGTGGCCTTCTGCCTCTTAGAAACCTTGTTGATTCTCTTAACCTGAAACTTAAAGTCGGCTAGGGTTAAACAGAAGATGTCCAAAAATAACAATATTAAGGAGAATTTTTTAAATCATTGGAACCAAAATATCTCACATGTAATTCCTTAAGAATATATATACATATGTACATACACATATGTAATATTTATACATATGTGTGTGTGTATTTATTTATTTATTTATTTATTTTGAGATAGGGTCTTGCTCTGTGGCCCAGGCTGGAGTAAAGTGTGATCCTGGCTCACTACAGCTTTGACTTCCTGGGCTCATGCAATCCTCCCACCTTGGCGTCCTGAGTAGCTGGGACTACAGCCGTGTACCACCATGCCTAGCTAATTTTTTTCTTTTCAATTTTTTGTAGAGACAGGGTCTCAGTATATTGCCTAGGCTGGTCTTGAACTCCTGGGCTCAAGTGATCCTCCTGACTCAGCCACCCAGAGTGGTGGAATTACAGGCATGAGCCACTATGGCCAGCCAAGAAAAAAATATATTTATTAATATTAACATTTATTAACATCTAAAGTGAAAATAGCATATTCTTTTAAAACTGGATTAGTTTAGCTGTCAGGTTATACACACACAGTGGTCTTTATTTGGATATAAAAATGGTAACATTTTTCTGGTGCTTTATTTTTACTTTTTTCACCTTTCTATTATGAAAATTTTTATACATACACAGAAGTAGAGAGACCATAATATGAGCCCCCTTGTACCTGTCACGTGGCATCAACAATTATCAACACTCTGCTGTTGTTTTTCTTATGCCAAATATCTAGTGCTTGGCCTTTTTTCCTGCTTTTCCTGAGTCTCAGCATAATGCAACTAATGATGCCTAAGCTTTGAAGAAATGAGTTATCCCTCCTTATAACCACTTAATTGCTCTCTAGATGCTATGTAGGAAAATCATGCTTGCATTGGATTTGAAAGTTTTTTACATTTATATATATATAAATTTTTTTTTTTTTTTTTTGAGACGAAATCTCACTCTGTTGCCCAGGCTGGAGTGCAGTGGCATAATCTTAGCTCACTGCAAGCTCTGCCTCCCGGGTTCGCGCCATTCTCCTGCCTCAGCCTCCTGAGTAGCTGGGACTACAGGCGTCCACTACCACGCCCGGCTAATTTTTGTATTTTTAGTAGAGACGGGGTTTCACCGTATTGGCCAGGATGGTCTCAATCTCCTGACCTCGTGATCTGCCCGCCTCAGCCTCCCAAAGTGCTGGGATATAGGCATGAGCCTCCGCGCCCGGCCTACATTTATAATTTTTTAATACCTCAGTTTCACTGCTTTCTGGGGCTTCAGTGTTTGAGTCAAATTGACCAACTTTAGTGAGGTAGAAATGTAATAAGGTTGGTATAGTGATTGTGGCTTTTACCATCTAGGAAAGTATTTCATTAAAATTCAAATCCAAAAATTTATGTTTGTGGCACTTAGCAATCAAATTACTGTGTATGAGCCATTTAAAATTGTGAAGGATTTTTTTCCCCCTGTAATGATACTTCCTTTTGGAATGACAAAATATTCTCTTTAAAAGTAGCTATAGAATTTTGCTTTTGGAAACCTATACCAGAAAAATTAATAGGGCCATGCCAAATTTTCAGCATAAAAAAAGGCTAAGTATTTTTGAATGATAACTGAAACAATTAGTAATCAGGTCTTTTGGCACTATTCCCGTTCTTACCAGTAGACATCACAAATTCGATTCATTATAGCACACACTTAAAGTACCGTTTTTTGCCTTCTTCATAGACATAAGTTTCTGCCTCATTATCAGTACTACGTCATAGAAAAATGACAGGAATGGTTTTCACCAAATTTGGGACAGTCTGATTTTTAATACGGCAAACAGGATATTCACTCCTTCGCCGCAGGATGAGACTGCAGTAGAGTGAATATCCTGTTTGCTGTGTAGCCTATGTTTAAAATCAGACTGTCTTCCTCAAAAGCAGCTGGAACTGAGGTTCAAGAGATGGATGTGACTGTGTATAGGGAGAGGCATACCATTTTTATTTTTAAAGTATCAACAGAAATCATGATTTCACATTAACAATACAAAGTCGCAAATGTGAATAATGAGCAGGTATTGATTTGGCCAGCTTTATAAATGTGTAATTTTTAAAACTGGGTTATTTATCTTTTTAAAAATAATTTGTGGAAGCTCGTCATGTATAGAGAAAATTGGCCTATTGTCTGTTGTGAATTACAATTTTTTTTTTCACAGTTTGACCTTAAATCTTTTTTCCCCCTTTAGGATGAATATTACATTTGGCCATGAAATTATATAGTAAAATCAATCAATTTTTTTCCTTTAGAGCTTCTTGGTTTTTATGTCCTATTAAAAAAGGCTTCCCCCAAATCCCAGATTATAAAATAATACATCTAGGCTTTCTTCGATCAAGTACTCTATAATTCTGTATTTTAATTTTCAAAATAATAACAAATTAGAGTAAGGAGTATGGTAAGAGTGAAACATTACCTTGATTAAAATACCATTTATTGACTGGCTCATATTTTCTCCCACTGATATTGGATACTGCCTTTCTCATAAGTTAATTTCTCATATGTGTTTGAACTCTCCTTTCTGCTAAGGCTTTCCCATATGATTTCCTAAACTTGGGTGGTAAATCGCCTCAGTCTTCTCTCTCATTGGTGAGCCCTATCTTTACTGTCCCCAAACTGTATACTAGCAGGGGCCAGGGAGACTAGCCAGGGTGTCAGATACTTTGACTGAATGCCTAAGAGAGAATCTCAGGTGTTTTACTATAATAGTTGCCTGAACTTGCTTTCTTTTTGAGACAGTCTTACTCTGTCACCCAGGCTAGAGTGCAGTGGCGCGATCTTGGCTTACTGCAAACTCCACCTCCCAGGCTCAAGAGATTCTCATCCCTCAGCCTCCTGAGTAGCTGGTATTACAGGTGTGCACCACCACACCCGGCCAATTTTTATATTTTTAGTAGAGATGGGGTTTCGCCATGAACTCCTGGCCTCAAGTGATCCCTCTGCCTCGGCCTCCCAAAGTGCTGGGATTACAGGCATGAGCCCCAAGCACTGCCACATATATAGCTTTAATTAGGTGAATTTTCAGTAGAAATTTCCAGTAGAGCTGTTTGGCAAACTGTTTCTTTTTTGGTTCAAATTGCCTTATCCATTTAAAAATAGAGTGTGGTCTGGAGCTAAAAAGCCTGGTTTTGAATTTCTGCTCAGCCATTTACTAGCTCTTTGACTTTGGATGGCTTACTAAAAGTTGTCTCCACCCACGTAGGTTTATTGTGAATATTCAATCCATAAATACACATAAAGTATCTAGAATAAGTGCTTGGTGTCTATTGAGTACTTAATAAATATTGGTTATTATTACCACTATCTCATACCATAGCATAGGAACCACTATATCATATCATAGGAACTCAGAAGATGATTAAATATTTAAATGCTGATTTGTATATTGTTTGTTTGAAAGGGGACAATTCATCTCTTTCGAAAACCACAAAGATCCTTTTTTGGCAAGTTGTTACGGGAATTTAGACTTGTAGCAGCTGACCGAAGGGTAAGTTATTCCTTAACCCCAATTTTAATTATTGCACAAACAACATTATAACATTGAAGAAAGATAATTTTTAAGGCAAATAGAAATCACTCCTGATCCCACCACACTGTTTTCATTTTTCTATGTTGGAAAAGTGTTTTTTTAGTGTAAAATTGCAGTCGTTTGGTGTTAAATTGTTTTGCTTTGGTAGGAATCTTCTGTTAAAGTTTTGATTCTAATTCTGAACTGTTTTAAAGAAAAATGGTTTTGTGGTTGCTTTTGGTTATTACGTTTTCAAAAAATTAAATGGATCCAATCTAAAGCCATGTTTTCTCTTTTATTTATTTATTTTTGAGATGGAGTTTCACTCTTGTTGCCCAGGCTGGAGTGCAATGGCATGATCTGGGCTCACCGCAACCTCTGCCTCCCGGGTTCAAGCGATTCTCCTGCCTCAGCCTCCCGAGTAGCTGGGATTACAGGCATGGGCCACCACGCTCGGCTAATTTTTTGTATTTTTAGTAGAGATGGGGTTTCTCCATGTTGGTCAGGCTGATCTCGAACTCCTGACCTCAGGTGATCTGCCCACCTCCACCTCCCAAAGTGCTGGGATTACAGGCCTGAGCTACCGCACCTGGCCCATGTTTTCTCATTTTTAATGTAGGGCAAGAAAAATATGTCATGTTTTGAGACTGTAAATAAAAAGATGTAATTGCCATCCTTTTAGGCCACCAATGTATACCTTCTAGTTACTGTGTTTCATGCTTCTCATTGTTGTCTAAATGATAAATTCTCTTAGGGAACTGACTATCTCTATTTTGCTCACCTTTTTATAGAAGTACAATATAAGCATCCAGTAAATATTTGATGACTTTTAAGTAAAGCCAGCTTCAATGAAACAATAATAAGCAGTACCAATGGGCAGTCCAATTGAAACTCTGCCATATTTTCACTATTTTTCAACTCCCTTATCTTCATTTGCTTCCTTATCCAGCTTAGATTCTATGCTCCATCATTATCATCTCCCTCCTTTTTGTTCTTTTTTTTTGAGATGGAATCTTGCTATATTATCCAGGCTGGTCTTGAACTCCTGGGCTCAAGGGATCCTCCTGCCTCAGCCTCCTGAGTAGCTGGGATTGCAGGTGTACACCACCACTCCCAGCTGGTATCATTTTCTTTTGTATACTCTCAGCTCTTTTGTGCTCCCCTTCCCTCTGTCTTAATTCCTGGAAAATCCCCAATCTTCATTAAGTTCACTTTCTTTTCTTTTCTGTTCTGTTCTGTTCTCTTCTTAGATGGAGTCTTGCTCTGCCGCCCAGGCTGGAGTGCAGTGGCATGAGCTCAGCTCACTGCAACCTCCACCTCCCGGGTTCAAGTGATTCTCCTGCCTCAGCCTCCCAAGTAGCTGGGATTACAGGCACGTACCACCAGGCCCAGCTAATTTTTGTAGTTTTAGTAGAGATGGGGTTTCACCATGTTGGCCAGGATGGTTTCGATCTCCTGACCTCATGATCCGCCCGCCTCGGCCTCCCAAAGTGCTGGGATTATAGGTGTGAGCCACTGCGCCCAGCCAAGTTCACTTTCTTTCTACTCTCTACTTGCATCTAAGCAACTGAATGTAACCTGAGAGAAACAAAACCATGCAACTGGTCTCACTTTGAATTCATGATCAGACAGACCATTAGTGCTGCCTGTATTTCTTTCATTCTATACTTCCTTCGTTCATTCAATTTTCCAATTTCCTAGATGGCTATTTCATACCATGTTCTTTCATTTCTATCCTCAAGCTTCTAATACCATCTTCATCCTCACCGTAAGCCAATGATCTTGCTTCCTGTTTCACCAAGGTAAAAGAAGTAATCAGAAGAAAACTTCTACATCTGTCATTAGCACATCAGCCATCACTCTGCCTTCCCTCCTATTTCTCTGGACAAGCTTTCAGTTATCCTCTATAAAGCCAGTTCTTTCACTTGTTACCTACTGAAAGATGATGTTCGTATAATTGTTCTGTTTCTTGCATCATTGTTTTTCTTGCATCATTCTCTTTCTTGCATCGTAATTACATGTTATAAGTTCCACTCTCAGGGCTGCTTCATTTCTCAGCTTCCTTTTGTGGCAAACCTCCTTGAAAGACTTGTCAGTACACTGTATTCACCTTCACTTCTCCCCATCTCTATTAAACACATACCAGTTTGGCACTGGTCCCCACTAATTTATGTAAACAGCTTTTACAAGGTAACCAAAAACCTCTGTGTTGCCAAAATCAAGATCTTTCCTTATGTCTCATCTTACTTGATTGATGTTGAACAGCCAAGGTCAGTACTTTCTTTTTTTTTTTTTTTTTTGAGACAGTCTTGCTCTGTCGCCCAGACTGGAGTGCAATGGCACAACCTCGTCTTACTGCAACCTCCGCTTCCCTGGTTCAAGCGATTCTCCTGTCTCAGCCTCCCAAGTAGCTGGGATTGCAGGCACCTGCCACCATGCCTGGCTGATTTCTTATTTCAGTAGAGATGGGATTTCACCATGTTGACCAGGCTGGTCTTGAACTCCTGACCTTCACCTGCCTCGGCCTCCCAAAGTGTTGGGATTACAGGCGTGAGCCATTGCACCTGGACAAGATTAGTAACTTTTAAGAACATCATTATGCCCTTTATTCAGATTCACCAGTTGCTTACATTTTGCCCCATTTGCTTCATCATTGTTTCTATAATATGTACCTATAGAGACAATATGCATATGTATATGTATTTTTCTCAACTATTTGAGAATTTCTATGTCAGAATTTATTTTCTCTTGAACAACTCTCCTGGAATTATTCCTTTAAATTTGTATACTATAACTTAGCTGATGACACTTTTGGTAGATGTGTGACACAGACTTTTTGAAGGAAGTTATGTTTATTCCTTTGAATATCAGAGTATAAATTATAGCAACTTGAGCAGACCTTGTGAAATTTATCACTTGTGTACACATAAGAGTGATTTTTATTTTCACAGTCCTGGAAGATACTGCTCTTTGGTGTAATAAACTTGATATGTACTGGCTTCCTGCTTATGTGGTGCAGTTCTACTAATAGTATAGGTATGTCACCTTTGTATTTTTATGGAGTTGTTATTTTCACTTTTGTTTTTCTCATTGGAAATAAAGGTATATCTTATATAGAATATATTCTGAAATGTATTTAACTCAAATGATTTAAATAAGGGAATATATTTAAAACTTCCTTGTAAGCTATAAAATTTTGTTCATTTGTTAACATTGTATCTTTTCTTTTTTTAAAGTTTTTTCCTTTTAAAATATATTTTAAAGTAGCAATGGGGTCTCACCATGTTGCCCAGGCTGGTCTCAAACTCCTGAGCTCAAACGATCTACCCACCTCGGCCTCCCAAAGTGCTGGGATTACAGGCGTAAGCCACAATGCCTGGCCATTTTCATTTTAAATAAGCTGTTATTTTTTAAAAAAAAAGTCATTAAATCTATTTGGAGATTTGTTTTTGTTTTGTTTTTTTGTTTTTTTGGTTTTTTTTTTTTGAGATGGAGTGTCACTCTGTTGCCAGGCTGGAATGCAGTGCTGTAATCTTGGCTCACTGCATCCTCCGACTCCCTGGTTCAAGCGATTCTCCTGCCTCAGCCTCCCAAGTAGCTGGGATTACAGGCACGCACCACCAGGCCCAGCTAATTTTTGTAGTTTTAGTAGAGATGGGGTTTCACCATGTTGGCCAGGATGGTTTCGATCTCCTGACCTCATGATCCGCCCGCCTCGGCGTCCCAAAGTGCTGGGATTAGAGGTGTGAGCCACCGCTCCCAGCTGGAGATTTGTTTTTAATGTAATAGATTAAAACTTTAGTTTATACAGTTTATAAGTTAGATTTTGAGGTTTGTTGGCTTTTCCTTAAAAAGGGAATTCTGTAATTTTTTCTTTGTTGGCTTTTCCTTAAAAAGGGAATTCTGTAATTTTTTCTTGTATCTTAACTTTTTATGTTTTTTAATGCATTGTTCCTTTGTTCTGTTGTTCAAACAATACATTTGAAATAGTGCTGAGATTACAGAAGCAGGCAGAAAAATGGTCACAGGGCTTTTTAACATTCATTACTTCATTTTTCCTAATGGAGAAATCAGGTTGGGAGGTAAGCTTTTCTACCAACCAACTTTGGCTACATGTATTGATCAAATTTACTAGATAACTGGCAATATATCAGGTTGGCGAGTGACTCAAAAGTTTTTTGATGATGGATACCCCTGGTAGAAATAATTTGGGTGACTTGCTGTATTTTTTTAGAGGGGTCAGTAATATTTTAATCATTTTTTTGGTTGTTTTGCAGCTTTAACTGCCTATACTTACCTGACCATTTTTGATCTTTTTAGGTAAGTTTTTAGGAAATCTTAATGTTTTGGAGCCAATAAGGAATTTGGTAGAAATGTGGTATAGCCATACAATTCAGCAATGAAAACAGCAGCTACTGATATCGTATAAGAAAACAATAAAAACATTATACTATGAAGACAGTCATAAAGGACCACATATTGTATGATTTCATTTATATGAAATGTCCAGAACAGGCAAGTCTATGGAGAGAAAAAGTAGATTATGAAGAAGTTTTCTTTGCTTAAAGGAAAGTAATCTAAATAAGTAAAATTATCAACATAGAACAAACACACAAACAACAGTAATTAGAGACATAACAGTAATTAGAGGCTGGGTGGGGTGGCTCACGCCTGCAATTCCAGCACTTTGGGAGGCCAAGGCGGGTGGATCACTTGAGATCAGGAGTTTACGACCAGCCTGGCCAACGTAGTGAAACCCCATCTCTACTAAAAATACAAAATTAGCCAGGCATGGTGGCTTGTGCCTGTAGTCCCAGCTACTTGGGAGGGTGAGGCATAAGAATCGCTTGGACCCAGGAAGCGGAGGTTACAGTGAGCCGAGATTGTGCCACCACACTCCAGCCTAGGCAACAAGAGCAAAACTCAGTCTCAAAAAACAAAAAAACAAAACATTTATAAATTTGATTATATTAAAGTTAAAAACTCTAGGTAGCAAATGTCACCTTAAACAGAGAGTAACCTGAGAAGATACTTGTAATTCATACCTCAAAGGACTAATTTTGCTAATATTTGAAGGGCCCTACAATTTAATAAGACGAAGGCCCAATAAAAGAAAAGTAAGAAAAAAAATTTATAATACATACGAGAGTTTACAGAACAGGAACTATAAATGACACTTATGAAAAGTTGCTCATCTTCACTAACAGTAAGAGAAATGCAAATTAAAATTACTCCGAGATGCTGTTTTGCCTGTCATGTTGGGAAAGATTAAAAGATTTGAGTATAGCTGTGTTGTTGAGTGTGTTAGGGAAACACGTGCTCTTTTGTTTTTAAAAAGATGGCTTTATTCGGCTGGGCGCAGTGGCTCATGCCTGTAATCCCAGCACTTTGGGAAGCTGAGGAGGGCAGATCACAAAGTCAGGAGTTCGAGACCAGCCTGGTCAATATGGTGAAACCCCGTCTCTACTAAAAATACAAAAATTAGCTGGGCATGGTGGTGGGCATCTGTAGTCCCAGCTGCTTGGGAGGCTGAGGCAGGAGAATTGCTTGAACCTGGGAGGCAGAGGTTGCAGTGAGCTGAGATCGCGGCACTGCACTCCAGCCTGGACAACAGAGCGAGACCCCATCTCAAAAACCAAAACAACAACAACAAAAAAAACCACCAGTTCACTGTAAATGTGAATGTTTGAATGTTTATTTTTGGATTTTCAGGTCTGTCCCATTGATCTGTATGTCTGTCCTTTATGCCAGTACCATCAGTCTTGATTACTGCAGCTCTGTAGTAGGTTTTGAAATTGGGAAGTATGAATATTCCAGCTCAGGCATTCTTTTTGCTCAGGCTGGAGTGCAGTGGGTTGACTTCGGCTCACTGCAGCCTCAGTCTTTACCTCCTGAGCTCAAATGATGCAACTCAGCCTCCTAAGTGAGTGGTACCACAAGCTTGTGCCACCACATTTGCCAATTTTTTGATATTTTGTAGAAATGAGGTCTTCCTATGTTGCCCAGGCAGGTCTCAAATTTCTGGGCTCAAGTGATCCTCCTGCCTTTCCCTCCCAAAGTGTTGGGATCACAAGCGTGAACTACCTGTCCTGGCTGGAAACAGGCACTTTTATACATTGCTGGTGGGAATATAAATTGGTGCAGCATCTCGAGGGCAGTTTGGCAATATCAATTAAATTTAGAAATGCCCATAACTGGCCGGGCGCGGTGGCTCACACCTGTAATCCCAGCACTTTGGGAGGCCGAGGTGGGCGGATCACAAGGTCAGGAGATCGAGACCACGGTGAAATGCCGTCTCTACTAAAAATACAAAAAATTAGCCAGGCGCAGTGGCGGGCGCCTGTAGTCCCAGCTACTCAGGAGGCTGAGGCAGGAGAATGGCGTGAACCCGGGAGGTGGAGCTTACAGTGAGCCGAGATCGCGCCACTGCACTCTAGCCAGGGGGACAGAGCGAGACTCCGTCTCAAAAAAAAAAAAAAAAGAAATGCCCATAACCTTAGTTCCTTTTCTAGTAATTTATGCCACAGATACATTCCTGTGATCAAAAATGAGTTGCATATGAGGTTATTCAGTACAAAAGATTGGAAACAATCAGTATGTGAATGATGAAATAAATTATGGGGCATGTATACCCTATATTTTGGTACATATATATCATAGAATTCTCAAACTTGACCATACATCAGAATTACTTGGAAGGTCTTGTTAAAATACATGTTGCTCCATTTCCAGAGTTACTTATTCAGAAGGCCTTGGGTAGGACCCAAGAATTTGCATTTCTAGCAACAGATGAAACCGATCCTGCTGGGTATAGGGAACCCACTTATCTATGTAATTAAATATTATGTAGCCTTAAACAATAAAGCCAAAGCATTTTATGGTTTAGAGGTCCTAATGAGGGGAAAAAGCAAGATATACAACAGTGTATATAGTATGCTGCAATTTGCATTAAAAAGGGGGAAAGAGTAAGAATACACGCATGTTTACACATCCACACACTACAGTCATTTGCTTATATTTGCGTAAATATACATAGGAAGGATAAACAAGAAACTGATAGTAATAGGTGTCTTTAAGGAGGAAGACTCTGGCAGGGAGACGTAATTTAAAATCTTCCCACTATATATCTCTTTTGTAAATTTTGAATTTTAATTATATAAATAAAATGCCAATTTAAAAATAAAAGCAGATTAAGTATGTTACAGCCAAGAGTGGTGTCTCATGCCTGTAATCCCAGTGCTTTGGGAGGCTGAGGCAAGAGGACATTTGAGCCCAGGAGTTTGAGGCTGCAGAGAGCTATGATCTTAGCACTGTACTCCAGCCTCAGTGACAGATACCCTATAGACCAGGCACAGTGGCTCATGCCTGTAATCCCAGTACTTTGAGAAGCCAAGGTGAAAGGACCGCTTGAGCCCAGGAGTTCAAGATCAGTCTGGACAATACAGTGAAACCTCGTCTCTACAAAAAATTTTAAAAATTAGCCAAGTGTGGTGGTACACACCTGTAATCCCAGCTACTTACTGAATAGTAGGCATTAGGATCACTTGAGCCCAAAAGGTTAAGGCTGCCGTGAGCTATGATTGCACCATTGTACTCCAGTCTTGGGTCTTGGTGACAGACTGATACCTGTCTCAAAAAAAAAAAGGATTTTATTTTATTTATTTTTGAGACAGAGTCTCACCTGTCACCCAGGCTGGAGTGCAGTGGCACGATCTTGGCTCACTGCATGCATCCTCCGCCTCCTGGGCTCAAGCGATTCTCCTGTCTTAGCCTTCCGAGTAGCTGGGATTACAGGTGCCCACCACCATGCCCGGCTAATTTTTGTATTTTTAGTAGAGATGGGGTTTCACCATGTTGGCCAGGCTGGTCTTGAACTCCTGACCTCAGGTGGTCCTCCTGCCTCAGCCTCCAGAAGTGCTAGGATGACAGGCATGAACCACCACACTCAGCCCATTCATACACTTTAAAAAAGTTACTTTGGGGAATAATTATTAATGTTCCCAACCATATTTGATAATAATAAACTAATGGTAATAAAAATAGTAAAATTTTAAAACTAAAGTAATGTTGTTTCCCTAATGTCTTAAGGTTCATAAGGAAAATCTTTTCATTTAATTTGAAGAAGTTTCTTTCTTTAGAGGCTCATAATCTGCCATGTGAATTAGCTATCGATATATATTGTTTCAGATGAAAGGTGTGATTTACATTCATTTAGAGCTTCATTAACATCCAAACACAGAAGAAAGTGGTTATCTGATTTTAGACTGTTGTTTTTTTTTTTTTTTTTTTTTTTTTTGAGACGGAGTCTTGCTCTGTTACCCAGGCTGGAGTGCAGTGGCCGGATCTTAGCTCACTGCAAGCTCCGCCTCCCAGGTTCACGCCATTCTCCGGCCTCAGCCTCCCGAGTAGCTGGGACTACAGGCACCCGCCACCTCGCCCGGCTAGTTTTTTGTATTTCTTAATAGAGACGGGGTTTCACCGTGTTAGCCAGGATGGTCTCGATCTCCTGACCTCGTGAGCCGCCCGTCTTGGCCTCCCAAAGTGCTGGGATTACAGGCTTGAGCCACCGCACCCGGCCGACTGTTGTTAATAAATGCTACTGTTTTACAAAGAGGTGTAGAAATATATTTTAATAGAGAACATTAATACCAAAGTGGTGTTATTAAACTATGGAAATTAAAATAATTTATGCATATAAATAAAATCAAACATATTGAATGATTTGTTAATAAATGGGTGCTGATTTTTAGATTTATGTAGTAATGGGAAGTAAGTTCAATTAGTGTACCATATTTCATCAAACATTAGATGTTAAGAGTTTTAAGACAAATACTTATTTTATGTGTCCCCAAGAAAAATGCTGCTAATTCAACTGTGATGTACTGTAAGTTGTAAGACTAACCCTGATTTGAGGAGTATTAAGATGTGAAAAAATATGTGCTTCTTAAAAGTGATGAACTGTAGAAAAAGTTTCAGAGATTTTTATCCACTTTTAAGGGTAAAATTTTCAAAAGTTAATGTTTAGACACTGAATTTTTCAAATTTCTTATTAGTAACAAATATCATCTATAGAGTATTATTTACAAAGAAAAATTTTACAATTAATAATTGAAGCTTTGGCCGGGCGAGGTGGCTCATGCCTGTAATCCCAGCACTTTGGGAGGCCGACGCTGGCAGATTCCCTGAGCTCAGGAGTTGGAAACCACCCTGGGCAACATGGTAAAAACCCATCTCTACTAAAATACCAGAAAATGAGGTGGGCATGGTGGCGCACTCTTATAATCCCAGCTACTGGGGAAGCTGAGGTGGGAGAATCGCTTGAGCTTGGGAGGTAGAGGTTGCAGGAGCCAGGATTGTGCCACTGCACTCCAACTTGGGCGACAGAGTGAGACTCCGTCTCAAAAAAAAAAACATAAATAAATTAATGATTGAAGCTTCAATTGTATATTTCGTTTTTCTTTTCTTTTCTTTTTTTTTTTTTTTTATTTTTTGAGACAGGGTATTGCTCTGTCACCCAGGCTGAGTACAGTGACATAGTCATGGCTCACTGCAGCTGCAATCTCCTGGACTCAGGCGATCCTCCTACCTCAGCCTCTGGGGTAGCTGGGACTACAGGTACTCACCACCACACCTGGCTAATTTTTGCATATTTTTATGGTGACAGGGCATGACATGTTGCCTAGGCTGGTCTTATACTCCTGGGCTGTCAAATGATCCACCTGCCCTGACCTCCCAGAGTGCTAGGATTACAGGCATGCACCACCATGCCCAGCCTAATTGTATATTTCTGACTGCAGAAACTCATTTGGCTGCCTTTATCCAATGCAATTTCAAAAATCATCCATCCATTCAAAACCAACCTAGATTATTTGCTTAACTTCAATGTAAATACCATATTCTTGCTACTTACATGAATTGGAAGTGAGGTTAGCACACTATATGAACCCTGTCATGAGTGTGAAGTACTCTCAAGGAGTTAGCTAGGGCTCTTTTGATTGCAGCCATCAGACTTCCACTGGAGCTATACTGGGGGAGCAAAGGTGTAGGATACTTAATTCTACAGATTCAGGGGTGTTAATGGAATCTGAGGGCAGAGGTTTAGCTGGGCTCCATTGTAAGAATCAAACTTCTCCTTATCTGTCATCTCTGTTCCCTGTGTGTGGACATTGTTGAGCTATTTTCTTCCTGTAGGCCAGCATTCCCTACTCCCAAATCCGGGGATAGAAATATAAATACTGCTCCAAATTTTCAGATTTGCATTTCCATCATTCAATAAAGCAGCCAAATTAAGCCTGGAATGCTTTGGTTCCAGTTCCAAATCCTACTTCCAAATCCAGAGCAGCATTTTGACCCAGCTTAGGTTACATGCATCAGGTGTCTGTCTGTGGATGAGTCAGCTGTGGCCAGGGAGTAGGGTCATGTTAAGAACATACCAGTTCCCAGCCAGGCACGGTGCCTCGCACCTGTAATCCCAGCACTTTGGGAGGCCAAGGTGGGTGGATTACAAGGTCAGGAGTTCAAGACCAGCCTGGCCAACATGGTGAAACCTCATCTCTACTAAAAATACAAAAGTTAGTCGGGCATGGTGGTGCATGCCTGTAATCCCAGCTACTCAGGAGGCTGAGGCAGGAGAATCACTTCAACCCAGGAGGCGGAGATTGCAGTGAGCCGAGATCGCACCATTACACTCCAGCCTGGGCAATAGAGTGAGACTCCATCTAAAAAAAAGAACATATACCAGTTCCTGCTGTAAGTTTATAGATGGAGAAAAAAAATGAAGGATAGTTAATAACTGAGAATTGAGAATTGTGAGCTAGGGAGAGAGACTCTTGGCTCCCTGCTTCATGGAGCCTTTCATATTTCCATTTAGGGATTACAAAATACTTTGATGTCTTCAAGATCCATGAGATAGGAGTATATTATAAGGATGGCTTTTCAGCCAGGCGCGGTGGCTCACGCCTGTAATCCTAGCACTTTGGGTGGCCAAGATGGGTGGATCATTTGAGGCCAGGAGTTCGAGACCAGCCTGGCCAACATGGTGAAACCTCATCTCTACTAAAAAAAATACAAAAATTAGCTGGGCATGGTCGTTCACGCCTGTAATCACAGCTACTTGGGAGGTGGAGGCAGGACAATCACTTGAACCCGGAAGGAAGAGGTTTCAGTAAGCCGAGATGGCACTACTGCACTCCAGCCTGGGAAACAGAGCCAAGACTCTGTCTCAAAAAAAAAAAAAAAAAAAAAAAAAAAAAAAA
>NC_037681.1:52590763-52613535 GCF_003255815.1 Theropithecus gelada
AAAAAAAAAAAAAAAAAAAAAAAAAAAAAAAGAATGCCTTTTATTAATCAGGTAACTAACATATTTAATTGGGTCTAACACAGATAGTTGTTACCTCAATTTCATATTGTAGTAACTTGTTTTAGAGGGAATCTCTACTACACTTGGAAAATGAACATAGTTTTATCTCAGTCAAAATGTTGTCAAGGTATTATTAATATTTAGTTTAACTTTTAACAAAGATGAAGCATATCAAAGTTAAAATTGTATGTGTCATTTTTTAGCATTTTCAGTTACAGAAACCATTTAGGGTGGATAACATTGTGTAGTAGAAGTATGAGGTTAGGTTCTACTTAACTGACTTGATGTATTATAACTTTATTCTGTTCCTTCACATGTTAAAATCTTACAAGTATACCACACGTTCAGATGCTATGATTAGATGGTAAACTACTAGAATTAATTATCTTAATAAATTATTAGAGTAATTTATTATTAATTTAGTCTGTGCAAACACGGATAACTTTCAACCACTTAGGAATTCTGAAAACTTAATTTCTCTTCACATGTTCTCTTCTAGTTCTAACACTAAATTTATTTTTCTTTTTACTTAGTTTAATGACATGTTTAATAAGTTACTGGGTAACAATGAGGAAACCTAGCCCTGTCTATTCATTTGGGTAAGTTCAAATTATTTTATTTTTTGCTAACTTATGACTACTAAAATATTATTTATAGTAGACAATAAAGAGCTAGCTAGAGTATTCCTGGAAATAAATGCTGCGTACTTAGTGAAATGATGATCAGATAGTGAAAATAGATAGGCTGGGCACAGTGGCTTACACCTGTAATCCCAGCACTTTGGGAGGCTGAGGCACGCAGATCACCTAAGGTCAGGAGTTCGAGACCAGCCTGGCCAACATGGCAAACCCCTATCTCTACTAAAAATACAAAATTCATCCGGGTGTGGTGGCGTGCACCTGTACTTCCAGCTACTTGAGAGGCTGAGACAGGAGAATCGCTTGAACCCAGGAGGCGGAGGTTGCAGTGAGCCAAGATCGTGCCATTGCACTCCAGCCTGGACGACAGAGCAAAATTCCGTCTCAAAAAAAACAAAAGGAAATAGATAGAAAAGCATCTTCCAAGAAACAAACATTTAAGGTATAAATCATATTAAAATGAAATGTTCACATTAGGTTTTTTACATTTTATAAAGCAAATATTTAAAGTTCACATTAAGTTCTTTAATATTTTGGGAATTTATTTTAGCTAGAGTAAGTACAAAGGATTTTTATGTTAGTGTATCTTCTAGATGTTAAATAAATGTGACATAGTTTAATACTAGGCAGTGGTAAAGATGGATTTTCATCTGAAACTGGATTTGTGATAGCAATGGGTCAACAAATAATTTGAGATTTGTTTCCATAATTTTAAAAATTACTGAGGCCAGGTGCTGTGGCTCACACCTGTAATCCTAGCACTTTGGTAGGCTGAGGCGGGAGGATTGTTTGAGTTAAAAGCCAGCCTGGGCAACATAGTGAGACCTGTCGCTACAAAAAATTTTTTTAAATTATTGTACATGGTGGTATATACCTGTGGTCCCAGCTGCTTGGGAGGCTGATGTGGGAGGATTGCTTAAGCCCAGGAGTTTGAGGCTGCAGTGAGCTATAATTTCATCACTGCATTACAGGTGGCAAGAGTAAGACCCTGTCTCAAAAAAAAAAAAAAAAAAAAAAATACTGAAAGTTGAAAGGAAATAATCTTTTATATTAAAGGTTTAAAAATGTATTTAAACATGAGTTCCTTTTAGATTCTAGGAAACAACTTGAAAGAATTTTACTTTATTATTATTATTTTTACCTGAAGAGGCATATCAACCAAGGAATTTTACTTTAGTAAAGAAACTTTTGGACCAAACTTACTCTTCTTTTCCACCATACCATTCATTGGGACTATATTCTTTTGAACAAAATTAGGTTTTATTAAACAATGGGAAGAAGTAAATATAAAATTTTAATGCAAAATAAGGATTTTTGTAAGTCATAAATCAAAATGAATTTTTAAAAAATATTTATTATTTTTAATTTTATTTATTTTTTGAGACAGAGTCTCACTCTGTCACCTAGGCTGGAGTGCAGTGGCGTGATCTGGGCTCACTGCAGGCTCTGCCTTCCAGGTTCAGGCGATTCTTCTGCCTCAGCCTCCCGAGTAGCTGGGATTACAGGTGTGTGCCACCACGCCTGGCTAATTTTTTCTTTTTTTGTATTTTTAGTAGAGATGGAGTTTCACCATGTTGGCTAGGCTGGTCTTGAACTCCTGACCTCAGATGATCCACCCACCTCTGCCTCCCAGAGTGCTGGGGGATTACAGGTGTGATTCTTCACACTTGGCCTTTTTTTTTTTTTTTTGACAGTTTTGCTGTGTTGCCCAGTCCGAAGTGCAGTGGTGTGATCTTGGCTCATTGCAACCTCCACCCACCAGATTCCAGCGATTCTCATGCCTCAACCTCCGGGATATCTGGTATTACAGGTGTGCACCACCACACTCAGCTAATTTTTATATTGTTAGTACAGATGGAGTTTCGCCATGTTGGCCAAGCTGGTGTCCAGCTCCTGGCCTCAAAGTGCCAGGTCCAGCCTGTGTCACTGAAATTTGATAGAGTTGCATTATCACTATGATGATCAGTTGTAAGGTGTAGATATATCCATATAAGGAAATCTGTCACTGCAAGTTACAGAAATCTAACTTAGTTTGGGGCCTGGCGCGGTGACTCATGCCTGTAATCCCAGGACTTCGGGAGGCCAAGGTGGGTGGATCACCTGAGGTCAGGAGTTTGAGACCAGGCTGGCCAACATGGCGAAATGCCATCTCTACTGAAAACACACACAAAAATTAGCTGGGTGTGGTGGCAGGCGCCTGTAATCCCAGCTGCTTGGGAGGCTGAGGCAGGAGAATCACTTGAACCTGGGAGGCAGAGGTTGCAGTGAGCCGAGATCATGCCACTGCATGCCAGCCTGGGCGATGGAGCGAGACTCTGTCTCAAAAAAATTAGTTTGGGGAGTCAGATGCAGTGGCTCATGCCTATAGTCCCAGCATTTTGGGAGGCCCAGGTGGTCGATCACTTGAGCTTAGGAGTTTGACACCATCCTAAGCAAAGAGCGAGACCCTGTCTCTACAAAAAAATACAAAAATACAAAAATATGCTGGGTGTGATGGGGTTTGCCTGCATTCCCAGCTACTCAGGAGACTGAATTGGGAAGATGGCTTGAACCTGGGAGGCAGAGGTTGCAGTGAGCTGAGATGGTGCCACTCTACTACTCCTGCCTGGGTGACAGAGCCAGACCCTGTCTCAAAAAAAAAGAAAAAAAGAAAAAAGAAAAATGAGTTTGGGGGGAAAAAATGGGAGGACTTTTACAATTTATATAACCAAACTACTATGGGAAGACAGTAACTGGTGCAGGCACTAGACCACTGAGGACATTGTCATTTTTTTTTTTTTGCCTCCCAGGCCTGCTTTTCTCTGCATGTCATGTTCAGTCTCTCAGACGACTTTTCTCCTCCAGTCTGGAATGATACTCCTAGCAAGACCTTAATTCACACCTTCTCACCTTCATCCTAGAGAGGAAATAATAAATTATGACTGTTAAAATGATATTTATGGTAGGCAATAAAGAGCTAGCTAGAGTATTTCTGGAAAATAAATACTGCCTAGTTCAGAAAATCATGAGAACTGTTGCTTGGGCCAGCTTGGAACAGGCATCAGTCTTTATAGATCAGTTACTGTGGATAGAAGACAAGGTCATGTAAGGACATGACAGCTCCCATTTTGGCTCACTTGCTTAGAGTGAACAGGAAAGAAAGGAGGAGTTAAGCAATAAAGTTAAACACTCAAATATAGTTGCAATCAGTCACATAGCTGAAGTATCACATATATCTGGAGACTTCAAAATCCAGTTCTCTAGGCCTGAGAACTATCTAGAATTTCAGACTACCTTCTTGATAGCTTCACATGGATGTCTAATTGGTGTCTTAAACTTAGGAAAAAATTCTTGGTTTCTTCCCCAAAAACCTATTCCTTTGTAGTTTTTCCCATCTCAGCAAATACCATCAGCACTTTGTTGCTCAAACAAAAAATTCTGGGAATTTCTGTTGATTACTGTCTCTCATCACCCACATTTAATCTATTAGCAGATTAATTATGTCAAGGTAACCTACAAACACATCCAGAATTAACCCCCAATCCCATTTCTGTCTCCACTACTGCCATCCCAGACCAAGCTACTTTGATTTGCAGCCAGTGTTTTTCTTTTTAAACCTGTATCATATTATCACTGTCCCCTTAAAACCATCCAGTTGTTTCCCATAATACTTAGGATAAAATCCTAACTCCTTTTTCTAATTTACAAGGCCCTTATATGATCGGGACCCTGCCTACTTTTCTTCAACTTAATCCTCTCATGCCCTCTATAGGACACTGACTTTCTTTCTGTTGTTTGAACACTACTCATTCCTATTTTAGGGCCTTTGTATAAGATCTGCCTGATATGCTCGTCACCTGATCTTTGCAAGGCTGGCTCCATTGTGTTATTCATATCTTAATATCACTAAATGCTAATTTCCATTAAGTGACTGAACAGCCCAATCAAAAATAGTCATCTGGTTAATCTCTTGTCACATCAGACTACTATAATTCTCTGTACAGAACTTACCAAACCAGGTATTTGTTTTTCTGTCCCTACCCTTTAAAATGTAAATTTCATAGCTGGGTGCAGTGGCTTATGCCTGTAATCCCAGCACTTTGGGAAGCCGAGGTGGGAGGATCATCTGAGGTTAGGAGTTTGAGACCAGCCTAACTAACATGGTGAAACCTTATTTCTACTAAAAATACAAAAATTAGCCAGGCGTGGTGGTGCAAGCCTGTCGTCCCACCTACTCATGAGATTGAGGCAGGAGAATCACTTGAGATGGGGAGGCGGATACTGCAGTGAGCGGAGATGGTGCCACTATACTCCATCTTCCATCTCAAAAAATAAGAAAAAAAAAGTAAATTTCGTGAAAGTAGAGACCCTGTCTTGTTTTCTGTAATATCTTTTTGCAACTTAATGAATTTTAAGAAAGGAATACATTTGTATAGCCACTATCTGGATCATGATATAAAACATCACAAGTCCCCCAAAACCTCCCTTCATGTCCATTCAGACCCTACCAGAAGTAACTGGTAATGTGACCTCTAACATTGCATATTAGTTTTGCCTGTCTCTGAGTATCCTGTAGATGGAATATAGTATGTGCTATCTTGTTCATTCTTGTTCTTTGCTATCATATTCCATTATATGACTATATCACAAATTGCTTAATTGTTAAGGACATTTAGATGACTTTCACTTTTTAGCCATTATAAATAAAACTACTTCTGAACATTCTTGTATATATCTTTTAGTGCACATATGTACCCATTTATGTTGGGTATGTATCTTTGAGTGGAATTAGTTTGGATTTGCATGTTCATTATTAAAAGATAAGATAATACCAAACCGTTTTCCAGAGCAGTTTTACCAATGTATACTCCCACTGGTAGTGTTTGAGAGTTGCAGTTGCTTTGTGTCCTTGCCAACAGTTGGTATTGTCTTTTTTTTTTTTTAATCTTTTTTTTAAGGCAGCGTCTCACTTGGTCACCCAGGCTGGAGTGCCGTGGCGCGACCTCGGCTCACTGCAACCTCCGCCTCCCGGATTTAAGTGATTCTTGTGCCGCAGCCTCCTGAGTAGCTGAGACTACAGGCATGCACCACCATGCCTGACTAGTTTTTTTTATTTTTTTGTTTTTAGTAGAAATGGGGTTCCACCATGTTGTCCAGGCTGGTCTTGAACTCCTGACCTCAAGTAATCCACCTACTTTGGCCTCCCTGAGTGCTGGGATTACAGGCATGAACCACCGCACCCAGCATTTTTTTTTTTTTTTTTTTTTTTTGAGGCAGGGTCTCACTCTGTTGGCATTATCATAACTCATTGCAGCCTTCAACACCTGGGCTCAGGTGACTCTCCTGCCTCAGCCTCCTGAGTTGCTAGGACTACAGGCACATCCCACCATGCCTGGCTGATTTTTAACATATTTTTGGAGTCAGGGGTCTCACCATATTGCCCAGGCTGGTCTTGAACTGGCTTCAAGCGATCCTCCCACACCCCAAGTAACTGGAATTACAGGTGTGGAGCCACCATGCCCAGCTGTTACTGTCTTTTTTATAAAGGCCATTCTATGGTATGTAGTGGTATTTCATTGTGGTTTTAAGTTATTTTCCTTACAACTAATTGAGCACCTTTGCATATGTTGATTAACCATTCAGATCACCTCTTTTTAAAAATGCTTGTTAAAAATCTTTTAACCATTTTCCCTTTTTCTTTATTAATCTGTAACAGTTCTTTCTATATAAGTATCTTCTCCTTCTCTTAGTTGCCCTTCTTCTTAATGGTATCTTCTGATGAATAAAAGTTTTAAATTTTAGGCCGGGCACGGTGGCACACACGTGTAATCCTAGCACTTTGGGAGGGTGAGGTGAGCGGATCATTTGAGGTCAGGAGTTCGAAACCAGCCTGGCCAACATGGTGAAACCCCATCTCTACTAAAAATACTAAAATTAGCCACGCATGGTGGTGGGTGCCTGTAATCCCAGCTACTTGGGAGGCCGAGACAGGAGAATCACTTGAGTCCGGGAAGCGGAGGTTGCAGTGAGCCGAGATCGCGTCATTGCACTCCAGCCTAGGCGACAAAGTGAGACTCCGTCTCAAAAAAAAAAAAAAAAAGTTTTAAATTAAATTTATTTTTTCGGGTTGGTCCTTTTGTGTATTTGTTAAGAAATCTTGGCATGCCCCCAGGTCGTAAAGACACTTTGCCCTGTTATCACCTAGAAGCCTTACTGTTCAATTTTTCATATTTAATCCTACAATCCAGTTGGAATAGATTTTTTTGGTGTGGTGTGAAGCAGGAGTAAAGGCATATTCTGGAGTGCAGTAGCGCAATTTGGCTCACTCCAACCTCCATCTCCCACCTTCAAGCAATTCTCATGCCTCAGCCTCCCAGGCACCTGGGATTACAGGCGCACACCACCATGCCCAGTTAATTTTTTGTATTTTTAGTAGAGACAGGGTTTCGCCATGTTGGCCAGGCTGATCTTGAACTGCCTCGGCCTCACAAAGTGCTGGGATTGCATGTGTGAGCCACTGCACCTGGCTCTTCTTTATTGCTTTTATGTGCCACCTTTTTCACAAATCAGATGACTATATATGTGTAGGCCTGTTTCTAGATTCTCTTTTCTGTACAATTTGGTGTATTTGTTCTTGGATTAGTACCGTACTATGTTAATTATTACAGCTTTGAAATACTTGTTGATATCTGGTAGTATAAATCTTCCAGCTTCGTTCTTCTTCAAGATTATCTTTGCTACGGCCGGGCGCGGTGGCTCAAGCCTGTAATCCCAGCACTTTGGGAGGCCGAGGCGGGCGGATCACGAGGTCAGGAGATCGAGACCATCCTGGCTAACATGGTGAAACCCCGTCTCTACTAAAAATACAAAAAACTAGCCGGGCGTGGTGGCGGGCGCCTGTAGTCCCAGCTACTCGGAGGCTGAGGCAGGAGAATGGCCTGAACCTGGGAGGCGGAGCTTGCAGTGAGCCCAGATCGCGCCACTGCACTCCAGCCTGGGTGACACAGCGCGAGACTCCGTCTCAAAAAAAAAAAAAAAAAAAAAAAAAAAAAAAAAAAAAAAAAAAAGATTATCTTTGCTTTCCTTCACGTTTTGCAGTTCCATATGCATTTTAATATCAGCTTCTCAAATTCCACAAATAACGTTGGTACATTTGCATACTGTTTTTTCCTGTTCTTTTTTATTTTTTCAGTAGCTGGAAAAAACACTTAATTTGTATTCTATTATAACCTACTTTTTTCACTCACCTTTTTCCATGTCAATAAATACTTTTTTTGTTTAATAATATATAAACAAACAGTTATATTGTTGATTCCAACATTTTTCCTTTACACATAACAATGTGATGTACAGCCTTAATTTTTTTAATTTTTTCTGTGCCTCCATGATTATTTTCTTGAAAAATTTTAAGCATTTATACTTACCGTAAATATTGAATACCGTTAGACCATGTGTTGCAGGAAAAACTAAAACAACAGTTCCTGGCCTCTGGCTTATAGTCTAGGGATTATAAAATATGCTCATAATGTCACTGTAATTATGTATAGAAATGAGAGGCAGTATAATAAGTGGTTAAAATATGAACTCTAGAGTCAGAGTGTCTGAGTTTGAAAACCTTCTACTTGCTAGCTATATGAATCAAAACAGTTACTTTTCTTCTTTATGTCCTAAATTTCTTATCTGTTTGAAAAAAAAAGAACTGAGCCAAGTGTGGTGGCACATGCCTGTAGTCCCAGCTACTCAGAAGGCTGAGCTGGGAGGATTACTTGAGCCTGGGAGTTCAGGGTCCAGCCTGGGCAACATAGCGAGACCCCCATCTCTTCAAAAAAAAGAAAAAAGTGGATAAAGTAATTTTAAAACGGTTGGGAGGTTTAGATGAGGTAATATGTTAAGTACTCTGGTGTCTAATGCACAGTGGGTCAATTAAGTGTTGTTATTATGATTGTGATTATTTCTAGAAAAATAAGGACTATAAGTGGGTCCTGGTAATTGTCTTTTTTTTTTTTTTTTTTTTTTTAATAATTGTAAAGTATTTCTGGGAAGAGAAAGCCTCTGGCATGGGCTGAAGGTGCTCTCTCTTCTGGGTCCTGGGAATTATACAAATAGGTACTCTTTGGAATCTGTGATTTTCATTGTTTGTTATTCTTTTAGAAACCCTAATCTGCTCTAACAGTGTTTGGCTCATAGTAGACAGCACCTATGTGTATTAAGTGAGCAAATAAATGAATGTAAATGTGTTCTAGAGAGACTGGTTTGTGAATTGAAAGAATTGTGATGATCTAATTAATGTTTTGGTTTCAGATTTGAAAGATTAGAAGTCCTGGCTGTATTTGCCTCCACAGTCTTGGCACAGTTGGGAGCTCTCTTTATATTAAAAGAAAGGTACATTTGTATATGATATTACTCTAAATCCCACCTATGACACCTTTGGGAACATGAAAGAAACCCGTCAGACACATTTGCTTTCAAGGGTATGAAAATTTAGATGAGCAGGGCTGGAGTTTTGATGGTACAGTTTTTTTATGTTTCAGACATTTTCTTCTGTTTCACTTTTTTTTACTTCCTTGATGCTGCTAAATTGAGTCAGAAGTGGTTGTGAATGAAACAGAGATTCAGTCAGGCATGTTTGATGCTTATTACACACCCATTGAAATTGGCTTGGCAGAGAAAGATTGAATTACATATTAAGGACAATTTGTGAAAAAAGAAAACAACTAAAAAGGATAATTTGTGAGTCTCCTTGCCTCATCACTGCTAATAGTTAATAGTTATATTACTAAAAGATTTTGTGAACCTTAAGGTGGGTTAATGATATATTTAATAAAGCTTTTTAACTTTACAATTTATAGGACTTATTTAATACATTTTTATTTATTTTAGTGCAGAACGCTTTTTGGAACAGCCCGAGATACACACGTGAGATTTTATTTTCGATATATAATTTACTATTGATTCTTAATTATTAATTGATGTATTATTAAACAGTTGGCCAATGTCAGAGTTCAGACTGTGGCAGCATAAGTTTTTGCTTTTATTTCACAAACAAAATTCCCAAATACCAAGACTCCATTTCTTCACCCTTAACAGTTCCCAAGTTCTAAATATTTTTATACTGCACAGGAAGGCCTTTCTATCTTGGCTTCAGGCTTCTCATTATTTCAAACCTAGGAAGCACTAAGCCAGCTTCCCCTAGTATTCTATAATTTCAAATTTGACCTTCAAAATCTTTTCATAGCACCTATAGAAAAGAGAATTGGACCAGGCTCAGCGGCTCACACCTGTAACCCCAGCACTTTGGGAGGCTAAGGCAGGAGGATCGCTTGAGCCCAGGAGTTCAAGACCAACCTGGGCAACAGAGTGAGACCCTGTCTCCAAAAAAAAAAGAAATGTATATATATGTTTCATATATATTGCAACTATGTGATTTTCATATATATATGAAAAGAGAATTGTATGTATCATATATATGTAAAAACAATTGTATTTCTCAACCGCATAGTTGCCAACTATATGGACCTTATCTATTCTGATCAGTGTAATTCCGAAAAGTCTGATTTGTCCAGCATATCATAAAACAAATACCATTAACATTTATACAGATTTATAACAGCGTTTACCTGTAGGAAGATACTGTTAATGCTAAAAGTCCTTTCTTATCCTTTGTAAGATGGAGCAACAATAGATGGGACATGGGTGATGGGGCTAGAAACTAAGTTCAGGTTCTGTATCTGGAAACACTGAATCATTAAAGCAGACTTTCCTTCCCACCTCTTAGTCCCTCTACGTATTGAAATTACCTACTGATAATACCAAGAACAAATTAAAGGTGAATGTTATCATTCTTTTTAGGGGAAGATTATTAGTTGGTACTTTTGTGGCTCTTTCTTTCAACCTGTTCACGATGCTTTCTATTCGGAATAAACCTTTTGCTTATGTCTCAGAAGGTATGTTTTTTATTTACTATTAATATAAAAATCCAACTAATCTCTTATAAAAACAAGTCTTTTGTTTGTTTCATTCACTCAAATCAATGAGGAAGTATATTCTGAAGAGAAGAGAGAACTAGCCCAAATGTTCTCAAGTCTTTTTTAAGTGGAAAATTATAAAACAAAATCTCATTAGTTCAAGCTTTAAAATAACAAATTATTTTGAAACAGGCAGGAGTGACCTGTAAATTAAATCATATGATGATGAAAAATTACATTTACCAAATAATGTGAGATTTTAAATGTGTAATCTATCTAAGAAAAGTCTATTGTAAGCATTTTAGAAGTCTCAGTATGCTTAGAATAGTTGATATGCTAACTGAAAATAGTTGTATTTTGTTAATAAAGTAAGTTGCCAGGAACTTCTCGTTGGCAATGGTGGATGGGCATATATATTTGCAAGTAGCCAAACTTTATTTCTTTTGAAATATTCTTTTATTTTGAAGTGTTTACAACTTCAGACTGATTTTTCACTTTTGCAGTCTAAATTATTGGCATTTTTCAACAATTTCAGTGTTTTGGAATCCCACTAACACACAAAAGAGTTAGCCACTAAGAGATGGAGAAGTGAGGTGAAAACAGAAGTGGGATGTTTGCACAGACCCACACTTTGAAGTATAGAGAAGCACAGATAGGTGTGGATCTTCTTAGATCTCACTCTAGGACAGTCAAGAGAAGAAAGTTTTCTGAAATGCCCATTCAAGTTTAAACAACTTCATGAATGTTATGAAGATAAGTTGTGTTTGTATGAGTTAAAGAATTACTGCATGAATTAGAAAAATAAATAATGTTACTTATGATCACCTGAATTTCTTGAAAAAAATTCATAATTTATAAAATACTATAACACTTACTCTAGAAATTTTTAAGATGGTGCAGAGATTTAGAAACACTATTTATCTGTAAAGATCAGGAAGACATAAGAAGGAAATAAGACTACTGATAATCTTATGACCCACAGATAATATGTTAACATTTCTATGTTATTCCTTTCACTTTTTTGTATGCACACGTACATATAATTTTATGTGCTTACTTAGAATTGTATATATTACAATTTTATGCCTGGCTTATTTTTTTTTTTTTTGAAACGGAGTCTCACTGTCTTGCCCAGGCAGGAGTGCAGTGACACAATCTTAGCTCACTGCAACCTCTGCCTCCTTGGTTCAAGGAGTTACAGGCGTGTGCCACCATGCCTGGCTGAGTTTTGTATTTTTAGCAGAGACGGGGTTTCCCCATGTTGGCCAGGCGGGTCTCAAACTCCTGACCTCAGGTGATCTGTCCACCCTGGCCTCCCAAAGTGCCGGGATTACAGGTATGAACCACTGCGTCCGGCCATGTCTGGCTTTTTTGTTAGCATTATGTCTTCAGTATTGCTTCTCATTAAATACTCTTTGAATGTAAATGATTTTTTAATGCTTGCATAGTATTCTGTTATGAATATTTTAAAATATTTTATACATTTCCAACTTTTCCTTTTATAAATAACTCTATAATCAGCCTCTTTAGATCAACTTTGTCTGCATTTTTTATTCTTTCTGTAGGATAAATTCCCTGAGAAGGAATTATTTACTGGATTAAAAATACAGTATTTTTTAAAGGCTTTGTTGTATATTGCCAAATTTATTTCCAGAAAAGTTATCTAGTTTATATCTTTATTAATTTAATTTAATTTTATTTTATTATTATTTTTTATAGAGACAAAGTCTCCCTGTGTTATCCAGGCTGGCTCAAACTCCTGGGCTCAAGCAGTCCTCTCACATCAGCCTCCCAAAGTGCTGGGACTACAGACATGAGCCACTGCTCCCAGCCTACTGTATATTTTCATTAGCTGGAAATGAAGGTTCCCAGAAACATCAAGATTTGTGACATTAGCTGGGCTTGGTAGCATGTGCCTGTAGTCCCAGCTACTCAGGAGGCTGAGGTGATTGTATTGCTTGAGCTCAGGAGTTTGAGTCCAGCCTGGGAAACATAGCAAGACTCTGGCTTTAAAAATAATGAAGTCTGGGTGTGGTGACTCACGCCTGTAATCCCAGCAGTTTGGGAGACCAAAGCAGGTGGATCACAAGGTCAGCAGTTCGAGACCAGCCTGGCCAACATGGCAAAACCCTGTCTACTAAAAAATGATAAAAATTAGCCAGGCATGGTGGCAGGCACCTGTGATCCCAGGTACTCGAGAGGCTGAGGCAGGAGAATCCCTTTAACCTGGTAGGTGGAGGTTGCAGTGAGCCGAGATCACGTCATTGCACTTCTGCCTGGGTGACAAGTGAAACTCCATCTCAAAAAAAAAGAAAAAGAAAAAAGATTTGTGAAATTACTTGAAATTTAAGTGGAAAATAATATTAAGTACTTTCTATATGCCAAGCGCTGCTAAATACGTAGAATAGCCCATTTAATTCTAGCCATATGAAGTAAATACTTTTATTATGCCCATTTTACACTAAGGCACTGAGAGATTAAATTACTTACCCAGTGCTACACATCTAGTTAAAGGCAGAGCTATGATTTAAAGCCAGATATTCTGACATCTTACTTAACTGCTCAACTATTTTTCTTTTGCATAAGTCTTGCCAATCTTTTTTACATGATGGTACACATTTTAAAAATGGATATTTCTGTAGCACTCTGGGATAAATGGAGGAGGATTCTTGAGCCTAGACACAGGTTACTTGTCCAAGAATAGTAACTGACAGGTATCTTTGTAGGTATCCAGGTCCTCACCTGGCTTTTTTGAGAGTTGAGGGAAGTAATTTGTATGTCATTTGAATATCCCTTATCTGAAATGCTTGGGGCCGGAAGTGTTTCACATTTTAGGTTGTCTTAGATTTTGGAGTCTTTGAATTATATATATGAGTTGAGCATCCCAAACCTGAAAATTCAAAATTCAAAATATTCCTATGAGCATTTCCTTTGAGTATCATGTTGGTGCTCAAAGTTGTGGATTTTTGGTTTTCAGATTTGGGATACTCAGCCTATACCTATGGCCCATTCCCAGCACACTGGTTAGGAAGCTCTGCTTAAAAGTATAAAGAACCGCCGGGCACGGTGGCTCACACCTGTAATCCCAGCACTTTGGGAGGCCGAGGCAGACGGATCACCTGAGGTCAGGAGTTCAAGACCAGCCTGACCAACATAGTGAAACCCAGGTCCGGAGTTCAAGAGCAGCCTGACCAACATGGTGAAACCCCATCTCTACTAAAAATGCAAAATTAGCCAGGTGTGGTGGCATGCCCCTGCAATCCCAGCCACATGGGAGGCTGAGGCAGGACAATTGCTTGAACGCAGGAGAGGGAGGTTACAGTGAGCCGAGGTGGCACCCCTGCACTCCAGCCTGGACAAAAAGAGTAAAACTCCATCTCAAAAGAAAAAGTATAAAGAATCTTTAAAACTTTAATAGTAACAATGACATATCTAAGTTCACTAATTCCTTCAGGTCAACTGTATATTGTATAATAGTTGAAACTGCTGGCCGAGCGTGGTGGCTCAAGCCTGTAATCCCAGCACTTTGGGAGGCCGAGACGGGTGGATCACGAGGTCAGGAGATCGAGACCATCCTGGCTAACACGGTGAAACCCCGTCTCTACTAAAATACAAAAAAAAATTAGCCGGGCGAGGTGGCGGGCGCCTGTTCTCCCAGCTACTCGGGAGGCTGAGGCAGGAGAATGGCGTGAACCCAGGAGGCGGGGCTTGCAGTGAGCTGAGATCCGGCCACTGCACTCCAGCCTGGGCAACAGAGCCAGACTCTGTCTCAAAAAAAAAAAAAAAAAAAAAAAAAAAGAAACTGCTTTTGACTTAGTGGCATAAGGGCATAAAAGAGGAAACATTTATAGATTTGAGGAGTAGCATGTTCTTTTGTAATGTTATTCAATCACTGCCAAATTTATTTTTTAAAATTAAAGAACTCAAATATTTCGGATAGTGGTTTATTTTCTTCTATATAGATAATTTAAGTATTTTCTTCTTAAAGCTGCTAGTACGAGCTGGCTTCAAGAGCATGTTGCAGATCTTAGTCGAAGGTAAGATGTTACGGAGTTTCATGATATGCATAATTTAAAGGAATACACAAGAAATGCATCTATCATGGGAACTTAAATTATTCATTGCTGAGGTTACTACATGAATCACACAGATCAGATTGTTATTCTCCTTTTACTTTTTAATTGACGATACAAAAGAGAACTTTATAAGTGAAAGGGCTTTGTTCACAAATCCTTTTTGCTTTCTTTAAGAAGTACACTATGTGGTACCAAAATACAAATTACCTTTACAAGGTTGTCACCAGTTTTATGTGAGTTCTGCTAATGGATACTCTTTCTGTTTGTTTTTTCTTAGCTTGTGTGGAATTATTCCAGGACTTAGCAGTATCTTCCTTCCCCGAATGAATCCATTTGTTTTGATTGATCTTGCTGGAGCATTTGCTCTTTGCATTACATATATGCTCATTGAAATTAAGTGAGTATTTTTTATTGTTGTCAAGTATGTTTTGATTTCTGGGGCCTTAATTTTAAGAGCATCAGCAGGATGGATAGTGGTCAAGCTTCTAGCAGTTTTGCTTATGACCTGTGTAACTTAGATCACGTCTTTTCCTTAGGTGTCTTCATCTGAAAACTTAAGGGGCTTGGGTTCAATAAGTATTTCTTACCACAGTATATAAAGCAGACTGGAAAACAATTTAAATTGCCTACTGCTGACCTGATGAGTAAAACAGAAAAGAGAACAGTAAGAAAGAGATCTGAACCACAGCTGCTATTGCTGAGAGAGGGAGGAGAAGAGGACGTAGGTGTGAAACAATTTTTTAAAAATAAAGCCTTTTAGGAAATAGGCTTTACAGCTGCTTTAAGCTTAACACGTTATGGCATATGATTCTTTGGCTACCCACCTTTTAAATATTAGTCTTTACTAGAATTTGTCCTTCTTCTTCTTGCTGTTTTGTGTATTTTCCTTTAAAATCACATGCAAGTATTTGTTTTTGTTTGCTACTTCTGTGGGATTCCCAGATTTTTATTTCTAGCCCACATCTCTATTGAATTACAAAAGACGTGTCTTCCTGACTTCTGTATGTGTCTACTTTAACTGAACCTATTTTCCCTTAACTCCGAAGCTGTTTTTTCTTGTATCTCCCATCTCAGTGAATGGGAGATACAAGAAAAATACTGTCATTTATGCCAATGCATTCTTATTTTAAATTGCATTAAAATATACATAACATAGAGTTGTTTTTTTCCTGAGATGGAGTTTCGCTCTTGGTGCCCAGGCTGGAGTGCATGATCTCGGCTCACTGCAACCTCCGCCTCCCGAGTTCAAGCAGTTCTCCTGCCTCAGCCTCCCGAGTAGCCAGGATTACAGACGCCTGGCATCACACCCGGCTAATTTTGTATTTTTAATGGAGATGGGGTTTTGCCATGTTGGCCAGGCTAGTCTTGAACTCCTGACCTCAGGTGATCCACCTGCCATGGTGGCTCATGCCTATAATCCCAACATAGAGTTTTTTATTTACATTGAGTGTACAATTTAGTGATGTTACATGCAACCATTACCACCATCCATCTCCAGAACCTTTTTCCTCCTTCCTTCCTTAAACTCCATGCTCATTAAACAGCTTTCCTTTTCTTCCTCCTCACAGCCCCTGGAAACCACCATTCTACTTTCTGTCTTTAGGAATTTGACTTCTCTAAGTACTTCATAGAAATAAAATCATATAATATTTGTTCTTTTGTGTGTGCCTATTTCACTTAGCATAATGTCCTCAATGTTCATCTATGTTGTAACGTGTCAGAATTTCGTTCTTTTTTAACGCTGAGTCACATTCCAGTGCATAATGGGTAAACAACGCATTTTGTTTACCCATTTATCTATCAATGGATATTTGAATTGGTTCCATTTCTTTCACTATTGTGAATAATGCCACTGTGAACCCGAGTGTACAAATACCTGAGTCCTTCCTTTTAATTCTTGTGGGTATATACCCAGAAGTGAAATTACTGGGTCATATGATATGATAATTCTGTATTTATCTAATTTATTTAATTTTTTATTTTTGTGGGCACATAGTAGGTATATATATTTATGGGGTACATGAGTTATTTTGATACAGGCATACAGTGCCTAATAATCACATCAGGATAAATGGGGTATCCATCACCTCAAGGATTTATTTTTTCTTTGTGTTATAATCTAATTATGCTCTTGTTTATTTTTAAATGTACAATAAATTATTGTTGACTGTAGTAACGCTGTTTTACTATCAAATAGTAGATTTTATTTATTCTAACTATATTTTTGTATCCGTTAACCATCCCCCCACATCCCCCTAATATTTTAGTTTTTTGAAGAACTCCAGTGCATCCTTAAATATCCACTTTTCCTCCCTCCTCCCCTCTCACTACTCCCCAAGCCATTTCTAATTCATCTCCAAGCCTTGTGTAATTGTTGATTAATATTTATTTATTTGGCTGGGTGCGATGGCTCACACCTGTAGTCCCAGCAGTTTGGGAAGCCAAGGCGGCCAGGTCACCTGAGGTCAGGAGTTCAAGACCAGCCTGGCCAACATGGCAAAACCCTGTCTCTGCTAAAAATGCAAAAATTAGCTGGGCATGGTGATGCACACCTGTAATCCCAACCACCTGGGAGGCTGAAGCAGGAGAATCGCTTGAACCCAGGAGGTGGAGGTTATATATATATATGAGACATATATATATAATATATATCATGATATTATATATCATCATAATTATATCATGATATAATTATGATATATAATATATCATGATATAATTATGATGATATATTATATCATGATATATATTATATTATCAACATATATAATATATAATATTGTCATATATATAATATAATTATATTACACAGAGTCCTGTGTAATCAGGCTCCTACCAACCTTACTAACCATCTATGTATTCCTGACCATTTGTGGTTTTATTGCTGAGTGATGGTTTTCATGCCCCTGCACATGCTGCTTTCACTTGCTCATCTTTGAAGTCTCTGCCCAAATGTCACCTTCTCTTTTTATATTTGGCCTTTCTGGATTATCCCCACCCCAGTAGCCTTGTCACTCAATCTTTGGTGCAGCCATGGTACACTGTAGACATTTCTGCCTTAGTGCCCGAAGTGCTTCATTATGTTTTTCACATGTGTATCTCCTATTATTTCTAGGGCAAGGATTGTGTGTCATTCACATTTCTATTCCCAGCATGTGGGGAAAAGTAGAAAAGAGTGCACAATCAGCTTTTAATTATTGGCATTTTGGTCTGTATTGTTGGTAGAACTTCAGCCAGTTTGAATTGTTGATGTTGGCTACAGTGTTACCATAAAAAATTCCTGGAGAATCTTACCTGGTGAAATTCCTGGGGAATTTGAACTTTTATTGGAAATAATTATTGCTCACTGGAAAATTGATATAATTACTTATATATTTCATTAGTCTTCCTGTATCAAAAATTACTAGTTGAGTGACACACGGCCAAGGCCGAGCAGCCGCCCTGCCCCTGCTTCCTTTCAGGTTTTTTCTGCCTGTAGGTGGTTGTGGCCACTGTATCCGGAGGGAGGCAGCAGTGGCCAGTAATGCCTGGGAAACTCCTCTGGGGGTACATTATGGAACTGGAAGCACCCTTGGAGGAGTCCGAGAGCCAGAAGAAGGAGAGGCAAAAGGGCGTTATGGATATCACAATTTCAGATAATGGATTATGGACCTGTACTTTCTTTATATGGTTGTTACGAAGATTGAAACAAGATACGCTGAAAGCACATTACATAGTGCTGGAGTGACAGAAGGAAGTCAAGGCACCATTATGACTCAGATGAGAAATCAGGAACAAGAGAAAATGGTGTTACAGATTACCTGGATGCTCCCAAGATGAAAAAAACTAAAATGAAAGAGAAGCTAAATGGAGATACTGAAGGAGGATTTAATAGACTTTCAGATGAATTCTTTAAATCTCGTAAGTCAGTAAGAAAAGATCTACCGAATGGAGATATTGATGAATGTGAAAAAAAAAGCAAGTATCATCCTTAGATAGTTCTACTCATAAATCAAGTGATAATAAACTAGAGGAGACCTTAACACGTGAGCAGAAAGAAGGAGCCTCTCCAATTTTCCCATTTCTGAAGAGAATGTGAAACTTCTGAAAGGTCAAAGTTCTGAATAGGAAACATCTCTCTTTCCTATTCTAGTTAAGACTTTTGGTCCTGTATATGAAGGAAAAATTTAATAGCTCAAGCACGGACGGGAACAGGAAAGAAAGACATTCTCTTTTGCCATCCCTTTGATTGAAAGACTCCAGAGAAATCAAGAAACAGTTTTTTGTTTGTTTGTTTGTTTTTTGAGATGGAGTCTTGCTGTGTCGCCCAGGCTGGAGTGTAGTGGCGTGATCTGGGCTCACTGCAAGCTCCACCTTCTGGGTTCACACCATTCTCCTGCCTCAGCCTCCCAAGTAGCTGGGACGACAGGTGCCTGCCACCGCGCCCGACTAATTTTTTTTTGTATTTTTAGTAGAGACGGGGTTCCACCATGTTAGCCAGGATGGTCTCGATCTCCTGACCTCGTGATCCGCCCATCTTGGCTTCCCAAAGTGCTGGGATTACAAGCGTGAGCCACTGCGCCCAGCTCCGATTGGATCTTTCTAAACTGTGCCACGTTGTGCTTGATAAGTGGATCAAATGTTAGATTTAGGTTTTGCTGAACAAGTTGAAGATATTATTCATGAATCCTACAAAACTGATTCTGAAGACAATCCTCAGACTTTACTTTTTTCTGCAGCTTGCCGACAGTGAGTATACAAAGTTGCAAAAAAATGCATGAAATCCAGATACGAACAGGTTGACCTTGTTAGAAAAATGACTCAAAAGGCTGCAGCTACTGTGGAACATTTGGCCATCCAGTGTCATTGCTCTCAGAGGCCAGCAGTTATTGGAGATGTCCTTCAAGTCTGCAGTGGGTCTGAAGGGAGGGCTATTATTTTCTGTGAGACCAAGAGGAATGTAACTGAAATGGCCATGAATCCACACATAAAACAGAATGCCCAGTGTTTACATGGGGACATTGCACAGTCACAAAGAGAAATTACACTAAAAGGCTTCAGAGAAGGTAGTTTTAAAGTTTTGGTGGCAACCAATGTGGCTGCCGGTGGTTTGGACATTCCTGAAGTTGACCTGGTGATTCAAAGTTCTTCTCAGAATATTGAGTCCTATATCCATCATTCTGGACGCACAGGTAGACGCTGGACGGACAGGGATTTGTATATGTTTTTATCAACCAAGAGAAAGAGGTCAACTAAGATATGTGGAACAAAAAGCAGGAATTACTTTTAAATGTGTAGCTGTTCCTTCTACAATTTATTTAGTTAAGTCTAAAAGCATGGATGCCATAAGCTCTCTGGCTTCCTTTTTTTATGCTGCTGTTGATTTTTTCCAACCATCAGCTCAGATACTAATAGAAGAGAAAGGGGCAGTGGATGCCTTGGCTGCAGCTTTGGCCCACATTTCTGGTGCATCAAGCTTTGAACCACGATCTTTGATCACCTCTGATAAGGGATTTGTGACCATGAATCTGGAAAGCCTAGAGGAAATACAAGATGTCAGCTGTGCTTGAAAAGAACTTAACAGAAAGCTGAGTAGTAATGCAGTGTCTCAGATTACCAGAATGTGCCTCCTGAAAGGAAATGTGGGTGTTTGCTTTGGTGTTCCTACAACTAAGTCAGAAAGGTTACAGGCAGAGTGGCATGATTCCGACTGGATACTCTCAGTGCCAGCCAAATTACCTGAAATTGAAGATTATTATGATGGAAACACATCCTCTAATTCCAGACAGAGGTGTTGCTGGTCAAATGGCCAGTCCGGCTGGTCAAGTGGTTGATCTGGCAGCCGGTCAGGTAGACAGAGTGGACAAAGGAGTTGCTCAGGAAGTCGACAAGGTGGTAAAAGATGAAGTGGGAATAGAAATCGATCAAGAAGTGGGAGCTACAAACAGAGTTTTCACTATTTGATGGTTAATCTACCAGTATGAGCTTGTCTTTATCTGCCTAATCATGTACATTATCCACCAAAAATTAGGTCATCATAGTTGAGGTATGTGTCTACTATTTGCAAAGAAATTGGTCATATTTTTTTAAAAAGTATTTCACAAGAATGGTTGTAAACAAATCTACTTATCCAGTTACACCTTTGAATTAAAAAACCTCCTTTTATTGTCTCTTTAAAAAAAAAAAAATTACCAGTTGAAGTTTTTTGTCTGTCTCAAGCAAAAAAATATATTTCAGCTCTTTCTAGTTGACAGGTAGTTTGACAAAAAAATGCATAACGGAGAAATGTCCACATTTTTTTCATCATACCTCTTCCTAATTAACATAATTATTAGTTATTTTTCCACTAAACTTTGACAGGAAAGAATTCTAAAAACTGGAGTTTTTTTCTTTGAAATGTTTCTTTGCTAGTAGTAGCCAATTATGGTAAAATTGTGTCCTGTTGCTCAGTCCTGTTGGTTTAGATAATTAATGTTCAGGAGATTTAGTTGTAATATGCTCAGTGAGATATAAATTTAAAATGTAAAATTGTTTTTTCCTTTCAGTAATTATTTTGCCGTAGACACTGCCTCTGCTATAGCCATTGCCTTGATGACATTTGGCACTATGTATCCCATGAGTGTGTACAGTGGGAAAGTCTTACTCCAGGTAAGGTTCTTCTTCCAATGTACATGCTTAATGTTAGCCATGTTCTTCTACCAGATTAAAAAGTTGCCTGTGTTCTTCTACCAGATTGTGAAATTTTTATTTTTTAATTTAATTTAATTTATTATTATTATTATTATTTTTTTAAGAGACAGGGCCTCGCTCTGTCATCTAGACTGGAGTACAGTGGTGGGATCTCGGCTCACTGCTGCCTTGACCTCCCAGGCTCAGAGGACCGTCCCACCTCAGTCTCCTGAGTAGCTAGGACTGCAGGTACACACCACCACACCCAGCTAATTTTTAAAAATTTTTGTAGGGATGAGCTCTCACTATGTTGCCCAGGCTAATCTCAAACTCCTGGGCTCAAATGATCCTCTTGCCATGGCCTCCCAAAGTGTTGGGACTATAGGCGAGAGCCATTGTGCCCAGCCATACTTTTTAATTACAAAAAGTTTTTTGGCCGGGCGAGGTGGCTCACGCCTATAATCCCAGCACTTTGGGAGGCCAAGGTGTGTGGATCACAAGGTCAGGAGTTCAAGACCAGCCTGGCCAACATGGTGAAACCCTGTCTCTACTAAAAAAATACAAAAATTAGCCAGGCATGGTGGTATGCACCTGTAATCCCAGCTACTCAGGAGGCTGAGGCAGGAGAATTGCTTGAACCCAGGAGGCGGAGGTTGCAGTGAGCTGACGTTATACCACTGCACTCCAGCCTGGGTGACACAGCAAGACTCCATCTCAGAAAAACAAAACAAAATGTTTTGTTAATGCCCTCCCTTTAACAGTACAGATTGTGAAATTTTTAGTTACTGGAAGCTCCTGCTAGAAATGAAGTCAAACAATAATCTCTGAAATTCATATAGTAAGAACTTGATGAAAGTCCATTAGCCCGTAAAATAGGCACAAATCCTCCTGTATTTATAATGTGACAAAATCATAAATTTAAAATTATTATTATGTTTCAAGTGAAAACAATGTTACTTAAAATTTTTTTTTTTTTGAGACGGAGTCTCTGTTGCACAGGCTGGAGTGCAGTGGCGCTAAACTCAGGTCACGGCAACCTCCACCTCCTGGGTTCAAGCGATTCTCCTCCCTCAGCGTGCCAAGTAGCTGGGACTACAGCCACGTGCCACCACGCATGGCTAGAATTTTTGTATTTTTAGTAGAGTTGGGGTTTCACTACATTGGCCAGGATGGTCTCAAATTCCTGACCTCAGGTGAGCCACCCACCTTGAACCTCCCAAAGTGCTGAGATTACAGGCATGAGCCACTGCACCCAGCCTGAAATTTTTTTTAGATATTTATTTTCCCTCAGTAATGCGCTCTGGTTTTTGTATAATCTGGTTATGACTATTTTATTATTTCCTGCCACTGAGTTAGTGAGACTTTAAAATTTCAAACTTTTTTTTTTTTTTTTTTTTTTTTTTTTA
>NC_037681.1:52613629-52671049 GCF_003255815.1 Theropithecus gelada
TTTTTTTTTTTTTTTTTTTTTTTTTTTTTTTTGAGACAGAGTCTCGCGCTATGTCACCCAGGCTGGAGTGCAGTGGCGCGATCTCGGCTCACTGCAAGCTCCGCCTCCCAGGTTCACGCCATTCTCCTGCCTCAGCCTCCGAGTAGCTGGGACTACAGGCGCCCACCACCACGCCCGGCTAGTTTTTTGTATTTTTAGTAGAGACGGGGTTTCACCATGTTAGCCAGGATGGTCTCGATCTCCTGACCTCGTGATCCACCCGCCTCGGCCTCCCAAAGTGCTGGGATTACAGGCTTGAGCCACCGCGCCCGGCCTAAAATTTCAAACTTAAAATTTTAAATGACACATTGCTACTTACTGAAACAATAGGAACACCCTGAATAGAAAGGCAGTTTCCCAGGGCTAGATGTGCATGTAAGCACTGTGGTTACTTCTGTCTTACCCTTATGCCTTTTCCAAAACTTAAGGCAGTAGCTCCATCTCCGGAAACAATAAAAACAATAAGATAATAGTTGCATAGTGCTATGCCCTATACAAAATATTACCTTTCTAACCATTTCCCAAAGATTTTTTGTTGGTTGTTTGGTTAAGTGTTATTTATCTTTTTATCTTGTCTTCAAGATAGAAAAACAGGTATGGGCCAGTGGATGACATTGCTCCACTAGTGGGGCCAGTTGAAACCTCTCTTCTCTAATGATAGGACACCTGTCAAAGCAAAAGCTGGCTTAAAATCCTTTTGGGGAGCGGGTTCAGGACCATTGTTGGCAAACTTTTTTCCTCCCGCCGTTATTCATATTTTATTGTATTTTTCCCCAGACAACACCACCGCATGTTATTGGTCAGTTGGACAAACTCATCAGAGAGGTAAGATGGAATAGTAAATAAAATCATTTTATTTTATATCGGAAATTGAAAAGGTGGATACTTTTAATACTTTATTCACCTCTACCTAGAATTTTATTTTAGGGAAGTTCGTGTTCTTCACAGTAACATACTAGGAGCCATAATATAGTGGCAAACAGAAAAATATGAAGAATTAAAAATTGTTCAATTTGGAAATCAAATTCACTTGAAGTAAATGTGGAAGGTAATGGCCTAACGACCAACCTATTATAAATGCTGTGATTTTTATTTATTTTATTTAGTTATTTAGTTATTTTTTTTGAGACGAAGTCTTGCTCTGTCACCAGGCTGGAGTGCAGTGGCACGATCTCAGCTCACTGCAACCTTCGCCTCCCGGGCTCAAGCGATTCTCCTTCCTCAACCTCCAGAGTAGCTGAGACTACCGGCATGTGCCACCATGCCCAGCTAACTTTTTTTTTTTTTTTGAAACAGAATCTCGCTCTGTCGCCCAGGCTGGAGTGCAGTGGTGCTGTCTTGGCTCACTGCAACCTCCGTCTCCCAGGTTCAAGTGATTCTCCTGCCTCAGCCTCGTGAGTTGCTGGGACTAGAAGTGCATGCCACCACACCCAGCTAATTTTCGTATTTTTAATAGAGACAGGGTTTCACTGTGTTCAGGCTGGTCTTGAACTCCTTACCTCGTGATCTGCCCGCCTCGGCCTCCCAAAGTGCTGGGATTACAGGCGTGAGCCACTGCGCCTGGCCCGCCCAGGTAACTTTTGTATTTTTTTTTTTTTTTTTTTTTTTTGAGATGGAGTCTCGCTCTGTCGCCCAGGCTGGAGTGCAGTGGCACAATCTCGGCTCACTGCAACCTCCGCCTCCCAGGTTCAAGTGATTCTCCTGTCTCAGCCTCCTGAGCAGCTGAGATTACAGGTGCCCACCACCATGCCTGGCTAATTTTTGTACTTTTAGTAGAGACAGGGTTTCACCATCTTGGCGAGGCTGGTCTTGAACCCCTGACCTTGTGATCCACCCACCTCAACCTCCCAAAGTGCTGGGGTCACAGGCATGAGCCACAGCGCCTGGCCTAACTTTTGTATTTTTAGTAGAGACAGGGTTTCACCATGTTAGACAGGATGGTCTTGATCTCTTGACCTCATGATCCACCCGCCTCAGCCTCCCAAAGTGCTGGGAATACAGGCGTGAGCCACTGTGCCCAGCCTGTTTTTTTGTTTTTTTTTTTTTTTTGAGACTGAATCTTGCTCTATCACCCAGGGTGGAATGCAGTGGCATGATCTCAGTTCACTGCAACCTCCTAGGTTCAAGCAATTCTCCTCCTGGGTTCAAGCGATTCTCCTACTTCAACCTACTGAGTAGCTGGGATTACAGGCTCTCACCACCACGCCTGGCTAATTTCTGTATTTTTAGTAGAGATGAGGTTTCACCATGTTGGCCAGGCTGATCTCGAACTCCTGACCTCAAGTGATCCACCCCTCTTGACCTCCCAAAATGCTGGGATTACAGGCGTGAGCCACCGTGCCCAGCCTTTGGTTGTTTTTTAAAATATATATATAAAAAGAGATGGGTCTCACTATATTGCCCAGGCTGGTCTTGAACTCCTGCCCTGAAGCCGTCCTCCCATCTTGGCCTTCCAAAGTGCTGGGATTACAGGCATGAGCCACTGTGCCCAGTCAAATGCTGTGATTTTTTTTTTTTTTTTTTTTAGGGGGTACAGAGTCTTGCTCTGTCACCCAGTCTGGAGTGCAGTGCCATGTTCTCTGCTCCCCACCAGCTAATTGTTGTACTTTTTTAGTAGAGACAGGGTTTCACCATGTTGGCCTGGCTGGTCTGGAACTCCTGGCCTCAAGTGATCTGCCCACCTCAACCTCCCAAAGTGCTGGAATTACAGACATGAGCCACTGTGCCCAACCTAGACTTTCTTTTAAGTTGTTATAAATTTCCACCTACTTACTAATGAAGAAATAAAATAATGAACTATTTTGATGTTGAAACTATTTTAAACCTTTGATTGTCAGTGTCACAGAGGCCACTTTTACCAGTATAACTGGGTACTACTCTCAACTAGTGAAGCCTGGCCTTGGGTATGTGTCCTGTGCCACTGTACCAGTGGGCTACACGAAATATATCTGGCCTTGGAATTTCTTCTAGACTCACATCCAAACAACATCCTGTGTTGTGCAGAGCTTTGTTATAAGGGAATTCAGAGAAAGAAGTGATTGAGAAAACAAAAAAATTAAGTAAAAAATCTGATACCACAAAGTGCTAGATATAAATATATTCCATATTGATAAAATGAAAAGAACCATACACTGTTGCATAAATTGGTGGGGGTAGGGGTTTAAAACTGAGCAGTGGAGACCTGATTCTAAAAGAATTGGGGCAAACAAGAAACTAGGAAAGCAAGGTCTTGGGTCAGTATGGAACAAACAGGAATGGTATCTTGAGTGGTCTGAAACTTCTCTTAGCTAATGAGTGTCCTCGTGCAGGATTTGGCTATGCCTAAGTCCATAATGTGACTAAACTGCGTTGGATATGTTAAGTACAGACAACTCTGATCACCTCTTTCTGTTTTTGGTTAGGTATCTACCTTGGATGGAGTTTTAGAAGTCCGAAATGAACATTTTTGGACCCTAGGTTTTGGCTCATTGGTATGTTCGTTTACATATGACTTTAGTTATAATTTAAAATAGTCTTCCAGTTTTAAAACTGAAAAAAAGTATTTCTTTAAAATTTTCTGGAGCCTTTGGATTCCTAGTTATGTTAAGCAGAGTCTAAAATGTACATGAATTCAATTACCTAATTGAGGGATTTTTTGTTGTTTAGAGACAGGGTCTCACTCTGTTGCCCAGGCTGGTCTCGAACTCCTTGCCTCAAGCAGTCCTCCCGCCTTAACCTCCCAAAGTGTTGGGATTACAGACGTGTAATCCCAACAATAGAAGAATGTTTTTATTTTTTTTCCTTCAAACATGTTAATGGTAATAATACAAGAGTGTCCAGATAAGATAAATTTGTAGTCAGTGTAATTCCCAAATAAAATGTTTTTAAAAATTAGAAGTGCAATTGCTTTCTTTTTTAACTGCAGTTCTCATTTTGGAGAGTTTGCTGAATATTTTGAAGAACTGCAATAACACAACTTGCTTCAGCATAAAATTTCGTATTTTCTAATTCAGTTTGAACCTCAATACCAGAGAGACGTTTTTATGACACGGTTAGGAATGATGAGGAAAATACAGAAAACGTAAAGCACTGTAATCTTATCTAAAGAAAACTGCTGTTGATATTTTGGTGTTTATACATTTATTTTCCTTAGAAAATGAGATCATGGAGTGGGCGCGGCTCATGCCTATAATACCAGCACTTTGGGAGGCCAAGGTGGGCAGATAACCTGAGGTCGGGAGTTCGAGACCAGCTTGGCCAACATGGTGAAACCCCGTCTCTACTAAAAATACAAAATTAGCTGGGCATGGTGGTGTGGCACGCGCCTGTAATTCCACCTACTCAGGAGGCTGAGGCAGGAGAGGCGGAGGTTGCAGTGAGCCAAGATCACGCCATTGCACTCCAGCCTGGGTGACAGAGTGAGACTCTGTCTCTAAAAAAAACAGGAAATGAGATCATGCTGTTTTATAATTAGCTCTTTTCATTTAATTAATTTATCATGAACCGTTTTCTATGTCATTAAATACTCTTCTACAGTACCATTTAAAAAAAATAGGATTTGATTTTTCTAATATAGCACAAATTTATAGATAAGCAGATCAAAGCTGGTCCAGCAGGTCAGTGATATTACCCACTTTGCAGTGTTTAGTTTCAGGCTATGCTTTTGTAGTGGGAAAATGGTTTCTTCACCTTCACTTTCCCCAGCTCTTTCCCTCTCTCATTATTTTGGATGTCTAAAATTTATTAGAAGAAAAACTTGAGACTGTAACATCCCCTCCCTCCTTACTGGGAAGGTGCCAAGTGACCAAAGTGTCAAGAGACCAAAGAATGACTTGGACAGGTTCAGCATGGCCAGTAGGTGAGTTTATTAGGACTTACCTACGGGGCACTCCTGGGAAGTAGCAGGACAGCTTTAGAAATCTACCCACCTCCCATTTCTAAGCTGCTTTTAAGCTAATTTGCTCGCTCTTTGCCTACTGTATGTATGTAATGAGACTGTTTTCTTCGGTAGGGTCTCAGATGCTCTCTAAAAGCTTTGGTTCTCAGGGTCGCTTGCTCCTCGACTGGGCACCATGGCTTTGGCTCACTGCCTGGCCTTCAGAGTTCAGGCATCGGACATACACCCTCCAATTACCTGGTGGGGGACCCATCACACTATACTTCTCTAGTAAATTCTTTAGAAGGGGCCATTGGGAACAATATTCTCTAAATTCTTGAATGTTGAAAGCAGCTTGTGGACATTATAATTAAAAATTAGTTTGGATATAAACTCTTCAGTACACATTTGCTTCAAGTTTCTTAAAAATACATTATCCCTTTTACTTCTGGCATGAAGCATTTCTGAGACAATGCCTAATAATAGTCTAATTTTTTTCCTTTTATATGTGACTTGATCTTTTTGCCTGGATGCCCAAAAGATTTTTTTTTAAGTTCAGTACCTTTACCAGACTACGTCTTGGCATTGGTCATTCCGCATCAGTTATTTCAGGTATGCAGTGCACCCTTTCTTCTTTTTTTTTTTTTTTTGAGATGGAGTCTCGCTCTGTCGCCCAGGTGGGAGTGCCGTGGTGCAATCTCAGCTCACTGCAGCCTCTGCCTCCTGAGTTCAAGTGATTCTCCTGCCTCAGCCTCCCGAGTAGCTGGGATTACAGGTGCACACCACCACACCCAGCTAGTTTTTGTTTTTTTTTAGTAGAGATGGGGTTTTACCATGTTGGCCAAGCTGGTCTCGGACTCCTGACGTCAAGTGATCTGCCTGCCTTGGCCTCCCAAAGTGTTGGGATTACAGGCGTGAGCCACTGCGCTCAGCCCACAGTACACCCTTTCAATAATGCTGTTTCAAAAATAATTTTTTAAAACATCTAATTATAGTTCATAATTTTTGCTCTATTCTCTTTCTTTGGTTTTCTTTTGTGGAAACTTCTGTTATGTACATGTTGAACATGTTGGATCTTTGCCTTTCTTATTGTTATTTTCTCTCAAATTCTTATATTCTCTTAATTTACTTTTGATTTTTTTTTTTAACCTTTTATATCTCTTAAAGTATACCTGTATGTTTCCTTGTTTGTATTTATTCTGGGTAAGTCTTCATTTCTAAAGTGATCTTTTTTCTTGTATTATAATTGTCATCTCATTTCTAAGGTTTTCTAATTCTGATTTATGTTCTTGTTTTATATCTTTTGGCTGGTTTTTAAAAAGTAGGTTATAGTTTTTATCTGACGTAGTTTTATCTGTCTGGTGATCTTTTATAATCTGTTTTACAGTCTCTTTTTTTCTTGTATAACTTTTTGTGGGATTTGATCCTCTCTCCTTTTCTGTTGCTCATTTTTATGTGAAGTTAGTTTTCCTGAACTTTAAAATTAGGAATGGTTTAGGGTAGTGTGTACAGATTCATGGGTCTAGAGCTCCATCTTCTGATGATTTTGTAAAAGAAGAAAGTTTTTTATTCTGGCCCTGTTTTGCCAATGTCTCTGCCATTTTTTTATTCTGGCCCTGTTTTGCCAATGTCTCTGCCATTTTTACCTTTTTTTCTTTTTTTTTTTTTTAAGACAGGGTCTCACTCTGTTGCCAGGCTGGAATGAGTGCAATGGCATGATCTTGGCTCACTGCAACCTCCGCCTCCCCAGTAGCTGGGACTACAGATGCATGCCACCATGCCCAGTTAATTTTTGAATTTTTTGGTAGAAACAGGATTTCACTATGTTGGCCAGGCTGGTCTCAAACTTCTGACCTCAGGTGATCCGCTTGTCTTGTGAGCCACTCTGCCCAGCATTTTTTTTTTTTTTTTTTAAGAGACAGAGTCCTGCCCTGTTACCCAGGCTGGAGTGAGTGGTACAGATATAGCTCACTGCAGTCTCAAATGTCTGGGCTCAAGTGATCCTCCTAACTCAACCTTCCCAGTAGCTGGGATTACAGGTACACGCCACCATGCCCAGATGATCTTTTAAAATTTTTTTGTAGAAACTGAGTCTTGGTGTGTTGCCTAGGCTGGTCTTGAACTCTTGGCCTTAAGCACTCCTACTGCCTTGGCCTCCCAAAGTGTTGAGATTACAGGCACGAGCCGCTATGCCTGGCCCTGCCTTCCGTTTTTATCTGAACCTCTTCTATCCTTTGTCTGAACTGTACTACTCAGTTTGGATTTTCTTGCCATTGTTTCTTTTTTATATGGGGCTTTTTTCTAGAGGGCAGCTTTGCCTGGTTACTTTTGAGAACTCATAGGACTCAGACTATTCCAGCCCTTAATGCAGACCCAGTGTATTTCCCCACTGTTGAAATGTGCAAAACTCCTCCCAGTTTCAGCTGCTTTTCTCATATTGGCTGTCCTAGATTTCCATTAAGTCTTCTTAGCCGCTTTGGGGTTTTTAGGTCAGTCAGATGTGCTGTTGCTTCCTGCTGCACAGATTGTGTTACCTTGAAGGTCTCATAGCTTGTATTTGGGTTTTCATAGGAGTACTGGGTTACCTAGTTTTTTGTGGATATTGTCCATAGATTTTCAGTTTTGCTGTTTTACCTTCTTTGTTTTAATGGAAATATTTGAGGCAGTTCAAAAACTGCCACCACTGCTGCCACCTTGCAAGAGTCCAACGTAATTTTTAGTTTTCTTAGTTTTACAGTATCTAAATATGCCATAATTTATTTCATAAGTCCCTTAGTGAATATTTAGATTATCTTCTATTTTTCCTATATTAACAGGTCTGGGATAAACTTTTTTTTTTTGAGACGTAGTCTCACACTGTTGCCTGGGCTAGAGTGCAATGGCATGATCTTGGCTCACTGCAACCTCTGCCTCCCAAGTTCAAGCAATTCTCCTGCCTCAGCCTCCCAAGTAGATAAAAACTAGAAAGAAGCCATCTGTGAAACTGCTTTGTGATATGTAGATTCATCTCACAGAGTTAAAACCTTTTTATTGATTCAGCAGGTTGGAATCTCTCATTTTGTAGAATCTGCAAAGGGACAGCTGGGATTACAGATATCCGCCACCATGCCCCACGTCTAGCTAATTTTTTGTATTTTTAGTAGAGACAGGGTTTCACTGTGATGGCCAGGCTGGTCCCGAACTCCTGATCTCGTGATCTGCCCGCCTCGGCCTCCCAAAGTGCTGGGATTACAGGCGTGAGCCACCGTGCCCAGCCTGGGATAAACATTCTTATGGGATAAGCTTTGTAAATATCCATGATTATTTCTTAAGATTAGTTTTTAGAAGTTTTTATAAATCAGAAAATACTCACTTTTTTTTATGGCTTTTGATGCAGATTCCCAAATTGCCTTCTAGAATGCCTTTTAGAACTACACACTTTGAGTCTTATAGTTCATTTTCAACCATTCTTTCCTTTATTTTATTTTTTTAGATTAATTTTTTAAAATATGGAATTCTTCATGAGTTTGCATGTCATCTTTGCACAGAGGCCATGCTAATCTTACCTGTATTGTTCCAATTTGAGTATATGTGCTGCCAAAGTGACCACTTAACAATTCTTTTAATTGTATTAATGACGTTGGATGGCTTATAAACACAAAGAATGTAGTCATCAACTCAGAACTTGGCATCTAAAAACCACACCTATGAAGTCCCTGGTTAAGAGCCAGGAATTTAATAAAACAAACTTTTGAGCTACTAAAAGTTAATGTCACAAAAGCCATAGATTAATGCATGCACTGTGATTATAGGAGACTTTTCAAGTTCATACTCTGAAAATAGTTTCCTTATTTTAATTACTTTGATTTCCATATCAGACTGAAAGAGGATATGGCATCTTTAATACTTATGTAGTGACAACTGTGAATGGTAGTGGCAAAGGAAAAGGGAAAAATCAAAGATGACTTGATTTCAAGACATGGCTTGTCTGAGCTAAAAGTAATAAACTAGAAGTCAAATTCAAGGAATATAGGTATTTTCTCTGTCTCGTGATTGACAGTAACTCTTACTATTTTTCTGTATTTAGTATTTCAAGTCATAGATTCAGATGCATTGTAATTAAACAATTTGGCTAATTTATTTGCAGTTTATGTTTTGTAAGAATTTTTTTTGATTTTTGAAAATCTGTGTTTATTTAGAAACCAAAATGGGGTGTCTGCTGGACATTTTATTTACTTTTATTTACTCTATTTTTTTGAGACCGAGTCTGGCTCTGTTGCCCAGCCTGGAGTGTAGTGGCATGATCTTGGCTCACTGCAACTTCTGCCTCATGGGCTCAAGCCATCCTCACACCTCAGCCTCCCAAGCAGCTGTGACTATAGGCATACACTACCACACCCGGCTAATTTTTGTATTTTTTGTAGAGATGGGGTTTTGCCATGTTGTCCAGTCGGGTTTCAAACTCCTGAGCTCAAGCGATCCATCTGCCTCACCCTCCCAAAGTGCTGGGATTACAGGCATGAGCTACCATGCCTGGCCATCTGTGAGAATTATATATATATATATATATATTTTTTTTTTAAGTTTTTATTAGGCAAATAGTACCCAATTGTTAAGAAAATAAAAACTTGTAACTAAGTCATAAAAAAAGAGAGTAAATATCCTTAATAATCCTGCCATCTAGAGATAAATACTGTTATCCTTGATATTTGTCTCTGTCCTTCTGTTTCTTTAACTTTTATTTTTCTTTATTTATGTCTTATTTTACTTTTTATTTATTGAGACAGGGTCTTGCTCTGTCACCCAGGCTAGAGTGCAGGGGCACAGTCATGGCTCACTGCAGCCTCAACCCTCTAGGCTCAAGCAGTCTTTCTGCCTCAGCCTTCCTCGTAACTGGGACTGCATATGTGTGCCTGGCTAATTTATTTTTTATAACGATAGGGTCTTGCTATATGGTCCAGGCTGGTCTCAAACTCTTCCTTAAGCAATCTAACCTAGGTGCCCATCAATCCTAGGCGTTATTGGGCATCTAGGTTGATGCCATGCCTTTGCTATTGTGAATAGTGCTGTGATGAACATCCAAGTACATGTGTCTTTTTGGTAGAAAGATTTATTTTCTTTTGGATATATACCTAGTTATGGGATTGCTGGGTCAAATAGTAGTTCTGTTTTAAGTTCTTTGAGAAAAGCCACTGCTTTTTAGAGTGGCCGAACTGATTTACATCCCCACCAACGGTGTATAAACATTCCCTTTTCTCTGCAGCTTCACCAGCATCTGTTGTTTTTTTGTTTTGTTTTGTTTTGTTTTTTTAATAATAACCATTCTGGCCAGGCGCAGTGGCTCATGCCTGTAATCCCAGCACTTTGGGAGGCTGAGGCGGGTGGATCACCTGAGGTCAGGAGTTCAAGACCAGCCTAGCCAACATAGCGAAATCCTCTCTGTACTAAAAATACAAAAATTAGCCAGGCGTGGTGTCATGGGTCTATAATCCCAGCTACTTGGGAGGCTGAGGCAGGAGAATTGCTTGAACTCAGGAGGTGGAGGTTGCTGTGAGCTGACATTGCGCCACTGCACTCCAGCCTGGGCAAGAGAGCAAGACTCTGTCTCAAGAAAACAAAAAATAATAGTAATAATAATAGCCATTCTGACTAGTGTGGGATGGTATCTCATTGTGGTTTTGATTTGCATTTCTCTGCTGATTAGTGATGATGAGCATTTTTTTCATGTTTCTTAGCCACTTGTATGACTTCTTTGGAGAAGTATCTGTTCGTGTTTTTTTCCCATTTTTTAATGAGGTTATTTGTTTTTTGCTTGTTCAATTTTTAAGTTCTGTATAGATTCTGATATCAGACCTTTGTCTGATGCATAGTTTGCGAATGTTTTCTCCCATTCTATAGGTGTTTCTTGGTTGTCTTGCAGGTTTCTTATAGTTTGAGGTCTATTTTTTTTTGAGACGAAGTCTAGCTCTATCGCCCAGGCTGGAGTGCAGTGGCGCGATCTCAGCGCACTGCAACCTCTGCCTCCTGGGTTCAAGTGATTCTTCTGCTTCAGCCTCTCAAGTAGCTGAAACTACAGGTGTTTGCCACCATGCCCGGCTAATTTTTTTTTTTTTTTTCATTTTTGTAGAAACGGTTTCGCCACGTTGGTCAGGTTGGTCTTGAACTCCTGACCTCAAGTGATCTGCCTACCTTGGCCTCCCAAAGTGCTGGGATTACAGACATGAACCATAGCAACCGGCCGAGGTCTTAAATTGAAATCTTTAATCCATCTTGAGTTAATCTTTTTATATGGTAAAAAGTTAAGGTCCAGCTTCATTCTGCATATGGCTAGCCAGCCATCCTGGTACCGTTTATTGAATAGGTAGTCCTTTCCCCACTGCCTGTTTTTGTTGACTTTATCAAAGATCAGATGGCTGGAGGTATGTGGCTTTATTTCTGGGTTCTCTATTCTGTTCCGTTGGTCTATGTGTTTTGTCTTTTTACCAGTACCATGCTGTTTTGGTTACTGTAGCCTTATAGTTTGAATTCAGGTAATGCAATGCTTCTGGCTTTGTTCTTTCTGCTTAGAATTGCTTTGGCTATTTGGGCTCTTTTTTGGTTCCATATGTATTTTAAAATAGTTTTTTCTAGTTATATGAAAAATGACATTGGTAGTTTGATAGTAATAGCATTGAATCCTAGATTGTTTTGGGCAGTATGGCCATTTTAATGATACTGATCTTCCAAACCATGAGCATGGAATGTTGTTCCATTTGTTTGTGTCATCTGTGATTTCTTTGAACAGTGTTTCATAGTTCTCCTTGTAGAGATCTTTCACCTCCTTGGTTAGATGTATTTCTAGGTATTTTATTTCTGTTGTGGATATTGTAAATGGGGTTGAATTCTTTCCTTTTTTTTTTTCTTGATACAAGGTCTCTCTTTGTCACCCAGGCTGGAGTGCAGTGGTGCAGCCACTGCATCCTCAACCTCTCAGGTTCAATCAATCCTCCCACCTCAGCCTCCTGAGTAGCTGAGTAGCTGGCACTACAGATGTGTGCCACCACACCCAGCTAATTTTTTTAAATTTTTGTAGAGATGGGATTTCACCATGTTTCTCTGGCTGGGGGAGTGTGTGTGTGTGTGTGTGCAAATAGGATCATTTGCTGTACCTACTATATTGTATTATCTACTTTAAACACATAATTTATGGACCAGGCATGATGGCTCACGCCTGTAATCCCAGCACTTTGGGAGGCTGAGGCAGGAGGATCACTTGAACCTAGGAGTTCGAGACCAGCTTGGGCAACATGGTGAGACCTCATCTCTACAAAGAAAACAAAAAACCAAAACCAAACAAACCCATAATTTATGGTAAACACTTTTTCAAGTTAACGAATATACTTCTTACTCCCATTGTAATGCCTGGTGCTCTCTATCCCTTAGAAGCCTTGATATCATCTTTGATGAATCAGTCTGCCTCATCCTTTACTTCCAGCTGGGTATCAAGTCCTTCCATTTCTGCCCCTGGAATATGATACATCTGTCTGTCCCTCTCTGATCCCACTATTTTTGTCCTGGCTCAGCTCTCCTCATTTGTTTTGTTTTGTGTTTTGTTTTGTTTTGTTTGAGACAGAGGCTTGTTCTGTCTCCCAGGCTGGAGTGCAGTGGCATGATCTGTGCTCCCTGCAATGTCTGCCTCCTGGGTTCAAGTGATTCTCCTGCCTCAGCCTCCTGAGTAGCTGGGATTACAGATGCATGCCACTGTGCCCAGCTAATTTTTGTATTTTTAGTAGAATCGGGGTCTCACCATGTTGGCCAGGCTGGTCTTGAACTCCTGACCTCAGGTGATCCGCCTGCCTTGGCCTCCCAAAGTGCTGGGATTACAAACATGAGCCACCGTGCTTGGCAGCTCTCGTCATTTCTAATCTAGATTGTTGCAGTTTTTTTCCTACCTGATTACTAGTCATCTATACCTACAATTTTTCTGAACTCTGATTATTCTGTTAGGTTGCTGATGTTAAATCAAAATTCCTTATCATTTTAGAGTCCTCTGGTAGCCTCTTTTTAACCTTATTACCTACCTATCATGTTTCTTCCTTCCTTCCTCCCTTCTTCTCTTCCCAGGCTGGGAGTGCAATGGCGTAATCTCGGCTCACTGCAACCTCTGCCTCCCAGGTTCAAGCAATTCTCCTGCCTCAGCCCCCCTAGTAGCTGGGATTATAAGCATGTACCACCATAACCAGCTAATTTTTGTATTTTTAGTAGAGATGGGAGTTTCACCATGTTAGTCAGGCTGGTCTCGAACTCCTGAACTCGGGTGATCCATCCACCTCACCCTCCCAAAGTGCTGGGATTACAAGCGTGAGCCACTGCGCCCAGCCCCTTCCTCTGTTTCTCCCTCTCTTCTTTCCTTCCTGTCTTCCTTGTCTCCATCTCTTCTCTCTCCCTCCTCCTTCTTCTGCCCCCTGAAATACTTGGACTTCTTTTTTTTCTTTTTCAAGATAGGATATCACTCTGTCACTCAGGCTGGAGTGGAATGGTGCGATCTTGGCTCACTGCAACCTCAGCCTCCTGGGTTCAAGCAATTCTCCTGCCTTGGTCTCCCAAGTAGCTGGGATTACAGGCACATGCCACTATGCCTGACTAATTTTTTGTATTTTTAGTGGAGACGGGGCTTCACCATGTTGGCCAGGCTGGTTTCGAACTCCTGACCTCAGGTAATCCACCCGCCTTGGCCTCCCAAAGCGCTGGGATTACAGATGTGAGCCCCTGCGCCCAGCCAGGACTTCTTTATATATTAGTATTACTGCTTATTCTTACCAAGTATGCCATATATTTTCATTGCTTTTCTCTTAGTGTGAAATGCCTCTCTACTTTTTGAAATTCCATTTAATTACTGACCCTAGATTAAATGCCATCTTCTTTTGAAGTCCTCTTCAATTGAAATTAATACCTACCTTTTCGGCTCTTACAATTTATTTTTTGTATGCTTCATTTATATTCTTCCTTGTATTATAACATGCCTATCTTATTCCTACATGGATTTTTCTTTTTTTGTATTTTAAAGATTCTCAAAGTATTTAACTCATTGCAATGATAATCACCAGCAAGTAGTCTTTAAGAAATATTAACATTAAGCTTTTTCTTTCAAAGAAAATGCCAGGAACTTACCAAATCATAAATAAAATGTTTTATCTAATGAAATTTTCATTAGTATAATTCTAAGCAATCTCTTTCTTATGATTTTGCCCCTTTTAGGCTGGATCAGTGCATGTAAGAATTCGACGAGATGCTAATGAACAAATGGTTCTTGCTCATGTGACCAACAGGCTGTACACTCTAGTGTCTACTCTGACTGTTCAAATTTTCAAGGATGACTGGATTAGGCCTGCCTTATTGTCTGGGCCTGTGGCAGCCAATGTCCTAAACTTTACAGATCATCACATAATCCCAATGCCTCTTTTAAAGGGTGCTGATGATTTGAACCCAGTTACATCAACTCCAGCTAAACCTAGTAGTCCACCTCCAGAATTTTCATTTAACACTCCTGGGAAAAATGTGAACCCAGTTATTCTTCTGAACACACAAACAAGGCCTTATGGTTTTGGTCTCAATCATGGACATACACCTTACAGCAACATGCTTAATCAAGGACTTGGAGTTCCAGGAATTGGAGCAACTCAAGGATTGAGGACTGGTTTTACAAATATACCAAGTAGATATGGAACTAATAATAGAATTGGACAACCAAGACCATGATGGACTCTAACTTATTTTTATGAGGAATATTGACTCCTTGGCTTCCAATTTATTTAGTAATCCAACTTTGCATTGACTGTTTAATCATTTACTCTAAATGTTAGATAATAGTAAGCTTGTTCACATTTCATGAAACCTATGAAATTATATTTTTGTAAAATGTATTTGTGACAGTGAAATCCTCGTAAATGTTAAAGGCTTTAAATAGGCTTCCTTTAGAAAATGTGTTTCTTTAAATTTGGATTTTGGTATCTTTGGTTTTGTAGTTGACTGCAGTGTGATGTGACCTTACCTTTATAAGAGCCACTTGATGGAGTGGATCTGTCACATTACTAAGATATGATATTTCTTTTTTTTCCGAGACGGAGTCTTGCTCTGCCACTGTGCCTGGCCAATACATTATTATTAACTTAAGGCTGTACTTTATTAAGGTTTCCTTAGTTTTTGTTTTGTTTTGTTTTTTGAGATGGAGTCTCACTCTGTCACCCAGGCTGGAATGCAGTGGTGTGATCTCGGCTCACTGCAACCTCTGCCTCCAGGTTTCAAGTGATTCTCCTGCCTCAGCCTCCCGAGTAGCTGGGATTACAGGCACCTGCCACCACGCCCAGCTAATTTTTGTATTTTTGATAAAGATGGGGGATTTCACCATGTTGGCCAGGCTGGTCTCAAACTCCCGACCTCATGATCCACCCACCTTAGCCTCCCAAAGTGCTGGGATTAGGTGTGAGCCACTGCGCCTGGCTGATATTTTCTTCAGTGAAATTTATAAACATGCTTCTTGACTAATACACATTTTGGGAAAGGAAAAAATGTCTGTTCAAAAAGTAAAAGTCTCTTTTATAGCTTTTCCAAATTTAATTGCTACATTTTTCTTTGAGGTTCTCCTGAATTATGTCTTACAAACTAAAAGCAAACATTTTTAGCAGCAATTTTGGAATACATTCTATCTAGCACAATTTGAATTTTTAATTATCAAGATTTTTGTTAAAGTTTCTCTCCTTTAAAAATTTTAGTACATTTGTAAATAGTCCATGGTTCTAGGTGTTTTTTTTTGATTAAGTGACTACCCAACTTTTGGTGATATGCAGTGAAAGAATCCCAGTTTTCTATGTTACATTTAATCAAATACTGACATAATGAATTTATCTTTTCTGACGCATTTTCATTCATTGGCTTTTTAATTTCTTATTTTATTAACAAAATATATCAAATATATTACCAAAACACATAGAGTTCCATACATAATATGGAATTTGATGTCTTTTCAAGTTGCACAAAGAATTTGAGCAAATATAATTTTACCAAAGCATAATGGACCTTAGATTATAGAATACAGCATTGTTAGGTCTGCAGTGGATAGTTTCTTTTTGTTTTACTTTGTCAAAAATGGGAAATTGTTAACTGTGATGAAGTGTGAGAATTACATAGATTATGTTATTTTTTAGTTGTTTTCCAAATGCAGAGTTTAAGGACTTTCTAACATGGCTAGTATTACTTCCAAAAAGTATAACAAGCAGCAGTCACACATGACCTAGAAGGGTTTTTTATTGTTTTATTTTATTATGCATTCCATAACAGTTTTAAAAAGGGATTTTGAGAATGGACTCAACTTTCCTGGAATCCAGTGCTCCTGGAGATTTATGACTTTCCCAGCCATCAGCCAGCTATTTAGGGAAGATTTTTGTTTTTCTAGAATTTGCAACAGTTTCTTCAGTCAACTCATTCACTTTCAAATAGGAGCAGCACTTTGAAATCCTTTTTCTTCACTGTGGATTAAAAACATCCAAGAAGCCATCTCTGTCAAGCAGAATTGTCATCTGTGGTAATAAGTGACCATGTCCTAAATACCTTTTTCTTAGTGAGGAGTTGATCATTGTCTTTGACATCTGCAACCCTTTCAGGCATGTGACCTGCTGAAGAAATACAGCCTACGCTACCTTGACTACTGGGGAAAATGATACTTTGTAAAATGTAATAAGGCAACCTGTTCCCTGGCCTTTGTCTTATGTTTTCCAACTATTACTGTATCTGTTGTTGGTCTGCTATTACAGGATGAGTCTTCTTCCTTCATTGATCTCAGCTAAATGTGAATTAGGGTCATGCATGAAATCTGAACTGCCATGTCCTGAGTTAAGAGGTATGTGCTGCCACCCCATGCATGTCTTCCCCATCCCCATAGGATTTTAAAGTGTTTAGGTACCAAACACAGTTCTGTGTGAGGTTTTATGCCTACTTCCTCAACACCAATTCAGAGGCAACACCTGTGCATCTGTCCCACCAAAGGTGCTTTAATACCTCCCTTCACTATTTGAGAAAGGACACTCACAGTTGCCTGTGAGTTATGAAAGAATTGGCCCTACTTCCTGAATGTAAGATATTACAGGGGACATTGGCCCATGCCAATAATCCTAGTAGGAGAGCTAAGACACAAAGAATAGAGAAGCCTTATTTGCCAAGCTCTGACTAACTTCTGGATATGAAAATAAGGAACTTGCCCAGCATAGGCATATAGGCAGCAGCCTTACTAGTAAATCTTGCCACAGACTCATTTGAAACTAGACAGAGAAAGAAGTTCAATTTAAATATTTGTCCCATTGTTTGTGATTAAGATGTAAGCTCCGTGGAGTGTAATTAACCCTGCTTTATGAAGTCACCATATTTATAATGGGAAAAACATTGCCTAGGAGGCAAGAGATCTGAATTCCAGTTCTGATGCTGCCACTGTGTAAGGAAGTAGTTTTATAACCCATGGGCAAATCATCTGAGCTTTCTCATCTGTAAAGTTAGGGAGAGGAATTAATTAGTTGATCTGTAAACTATCAGCTTCAAAACATTATGGCTCAATCTGTAGAATATGTGCCCAATTGCTAAACAGATGTTGTGCCCAGAATTTTATCTAGTGACTACCTCAACATACAGGCCAAGTGTTACCTACACCAACACCCAAGCCATTAATTTGAGGTGCCGTGAGAATAGGTGAACCGCAGCCTAACACCATTTAGGTTTTTGTGTTTTTTTCAGGCTTGCCTCTACTTAAATATATTTAGATTAGAGAGTTTTCTTAGACTTCTTTCTTTGCAAGGAAGGGTTATTTGGGGAAGTGTTGGAAAAAAGATTAGGGCAGGGTACCCTTAGTTTATATAGGGTACAAAAGTATGGGAAACATTTTCCCTTTCTTCTTTAATCTCTGAAGTCATGTTTGGAATTACATATAATGTAGCAGGTACTGGAGAGGACCTGAATTTCAAGCCTCTGATTTAGCTGTTTGTAAACTGCCAAGTTTTGCTTGACTGAAGAATGCTGATCTTTTTTGGGAGTCTAATCTCCTAATATCAGAAAGTGCTTTTTACATTTCAGATTGTTTGAATTAAACTGTTTGGATTAAAGAACATATATGGAGTTTCCTCTCTGATTTTAAATAATCTTTGTTTCTTTATTCAGTAGCTATTTATTAATAATTCAATCATCTCATATTCAACAAATATTGAGAATATTGTTGAGAATCTGTTACATGCCAGGCATTATAGTAAGTTAATATGCATTCACTACACCAGTTGGTGTGACCCAGACCAAAGGTAACACAAAGATGAACGAGAGTTCCTTCAAGGAGCCAATAATCCTAGTAGGAGAGCTAAGACACAAAACTGTTGCATGTTTTTAATCATCAAATTAAACTTCTTTCCACTTCCTTATCTTCTTTGGCATCCTTTTGCAAGATTTTTTAACCAGCAGGCTTAAAGTAATGAGGTCCCAGAGCACTTACTGGCTTCGAGTGCACTTTATTTAAGCAGTTACTAGTTTAAAAGCACCTTTAATAACACTGAGATCATCATCATCAAATTGCCACCCAACAAGCCTAGCTTCTTGCAGAAAAGTTAACTTGGATAACACATGGCTAAGTTTTCTGACTAATGCTGCATCAGGTAGAAATTCTTTAGTACTGAAGTCAAAAAACACTAATTGCTTAAGATTCTCAAATACACCCATGAAGGCAAGCCATCCATCACTGCTCACACAATTTCCTGCCAAATTCAACTGCTGGAAGTTTTTCAGAGGGTTCTTTCCAAAAAATCCACCTGGGTAAAGAAATAAGTATATTAGTTGGAAGAAAAATTTAAAAAAAAAAAAAAGAGAAATAGGTTCTACATTTATTTTACATACTTTTTTTTCCACTTTGAAATGATCATGTTTGAACTAGTGCTTTGCCTCAGAAACAAATTATTAATATAATTCTCTATAGCTAGGGCAGTGATTGTGAATATGGTCTATTATATTTACAAATTATATTTTTCCTAGAGTAATAGGGAATCTGATAAATAGTGATTCATAGTGAGGTAGCAACAATATATAAATGAATTAACATTTTTTTTCCCTTTTCCTTATTCCTAGGAAATGGAAGTTTGCTTTAAAATTGATGTGTGAGAGATGCAATTAAATATTCAGTACTTGTTTTCAAAACTGGAGTCAATCTTTGGCAATATTAGGTCGTTTCCTCTTCTGAAGCAGTAAACACTACCTAACTGTTGTTTCTTTGGGTATGTTCCTAACTGTAAACTTGAGTAAGTGAGCCTCCTTCAGTATCTAAAGATTTGGGTGTTTTTGTTTATCTGTTTATATGTAAACCTCCCGAGCCTCTTCAGGAAGTTCCTCCATTCCTTACAGAATAGGGCACCTAAAGTATTTCCTACAGAGGGTAGGTGGATATTCTGTCTTTCTGATATACAAAGAATGCATACACACACACACACACACACATACATATCTCCTTTGTATGTATATGTGTGTGTGTATATACACATACACACAAATAATTTAGTTTCATTCTTTATCCCATGTTACTAGTTTAAGTGGTACTGGAACTCAAGTGAGTCTTGCAATAAGAAAAAATACCTTTCTTTCAGGTCATGTACCATCATGTAGATTGGCCAGTATACAACATTAGAATTTCACAAAGCTAGCTCTGTTAATTATGCATATTAAATTATGCAAAGCGTTGACCCTACCCACCTACCTGGCCTTCTCTGGATGACTAAGTTCACCTTGAAGTACAGAGTGGACAGTCAGGCAGACTGGACAAGGGAACTCTATTACTTACATGTTTATATTCCAGAGTATCACACACAAATTGCAGAAGATGTATGCCTGGCTTATCGATCTACATTACTCAGCTCCTCCGAGCTCATCTTAGTCTTAGTGTACCTCACCCAACTTTGGAGGGTTAATTTGTTGTATATTAAACTTTTTTCTTTGTGTTTCTTGGGAGATGTGTAATATTAGATAATGTTCCAGAAACTGACCCTTATGGAAATGAAGGTCCATGATTCACTTTGGATTCCAAGTAGGAAAAGAGGTTTTAAAAGTTCCTTTCCGGCTGGGCGTGGTGGCTCAAGCCTGTAATCCCAGCACTTTGGGAGGCCGAGACGGGCGGATCACGAGGTCAGGAGATCGAGACCATCCTGGCTAACACGGTGAAACCCCGTCTCTACTAAAACATACAAAAAAACTAGCCGGGCGAGGTGGCGGGCGCCTGTAGTCCCAGCTACTCGGGAGGCTGAGGCAGGAGAATGGCGTAAACCCGGGAGGCGGAGCTTGCAGTGAGCTGAGATCCGGCCACTGCACTCCAGCCTGGGCTACAGAGCGAGACTCCGTCTCCAAAAAAAAAAAAAAAAAAGTTCCTTTTCATTGTCTCAGTGAGAAGACCACTAAAGAGTTGAAGTTAAAGAAGGAAAGGTTCAGTGCCGTACAATCTTAAGGTTAGCAAGCAAAGACTAAAAGCTATCTGCTACCAGTAATGAGGGCTTAATGACAGAAATGGACAGTCTTGTCTGACCAGCTTACGTGGGTGAGGTCAACCTAGTTATGCACTGAAACTGTACCTTTACCCACTTTCAGTAAGTGTTTACCAGCTCCGTAGTGAGGAGATCTGTGAGTTTCGTGTCTGATGTCACTGCGTGGCCTTTTGTAGTTAGTTCAGTGCAACTAAGTACGTTCTAGTATGTGTCTTTAGTCAGTGTCAGCCAATGTTTTCATCACCATCATAAGGTCTTGAGTTTTGAAAGCTCTTCAGGTTCTTCTTTACAGACACCTAAAGTGATTGACCCTGCCTGACCGTGGTCAAGATGCTAGCAGCTAAAGTGGGCAAAGCCAGGTAAGGAGATGATTCACAGGGTTCTGCCTTCATGTCTCTTACCCATGGTCAGTGTCACTGACACCACCTTTGGGCCTTATTTGCTGCTTTTATTTATTTGAAAAGTGAGACAGAGGCCGGGTGCAGTGGCTCACACATGTAATCCCAGCCCTTTGGGAGGCCAAGGTGGGCGGATCACCTGAGGTCAGGAGTTCAAGATCAGCCTGACCAACATGGAGAAACCCCATCTCTACTAAAAATACAAAATTAGCCGGGCGTGGTAGTGCGTGCCTGTAATCCCAGCTATTTGGGAGGCTGAAGCAGGAGAATCACTTGAACCCAGGAGGCGGAGGTTGCGGTGAGCAGAGATCACACAATTGCACTCCAGCCTGGGTAACAAGAGTGAAGCTCCATTTCAAAAAAGAAAAGAAAAGAAAAGTGAGACAGACTGCTAGTTGTTCCCAAAACTCTCTCTCCTTATTCCTTAGTTACAGGGTTTTATTTGGGCATATGGCCACTCATATCCCAGCCTCCCTTGCTGTTAGGTGTGGCTAAATTTTTGCCAAGGAAGTATAGGCAGAAGTGATGTGTGCAACTTCCATGTCACTTTTCTGCTTTTCCCCTCTTCTGCTAGGTTGAAATGATCACAGAGCAGTGACCTAGCTATGGCCATAAAGCCAAAAATAACACTCTAAGGAATAGAGGAGTTATCTGGACCTGAAAGACTGCACAGAGGAAAACCACCCCACCTGCCTGGACTGCTCATTTCTGGACTGTTACATGAGAGAGAATCAAGTTCTACCTTCCGTAAGCCATGGTATAGTTGGGTCTCTGTTATCATAGCTTAGCCTGTGCCCAGCCCAAATACTACATAGGTCCTCGCTTTCCCCTCCTTCCTCCTCTGTTCCTTGGAGGGTGGCTTTCTCCCTGTTCTCTCTTCCATCTCATCTTCATGTCCTTTCTGCCTTTGCCCCTCCTCCATATGCTTCCCAGCATGGCATGCACTCAGTCCAAATGCTGGTTGCCAGTTGTGTGTCTATTTAAAGTTCCTTCCCCAAAGATCAACTTTTTTTCTCCTTCTCAGCTAGCAGAATATATTTTCACCACCTAAAAGGAATTTAAAAAGAATTTAAAGCCCATTCCACCCTCAGAGGGTGAGCAATTTATACTGGTTATCTACTACGGTATAAGGATCTTATCATCAATTTAAGAGAGTTTCTTAGATAATTATTAGAATGTGTGCTAGTGCAGGAACCAAGAACAAACAATATTTGTCATAAGCCAAGGGCATGCCTTTTGTTCATTTAATCTGCAGTGCTTATGTTATGAGGAGCAGAATAGATCCGAGAGAAACAGAATCTATGACATTTAGAGCCATAGGCTGTATGTGGGCTGTGTAGAGTGCAAATGGCTTGATTAGAATTCCAGGAGAAATCTCAAATGCCCTGGGTAGAAGGCTTCTGATTCTTGGGGGTTCCTGTATCCCAAACACAACTGTCGTTTGTATTGTCCTGTGGCTCACCTGAACCAGTACCAGAGCTCTCACTGTTTATTCATTCAGCAACATCTTTAGTGCTACTATGTGCCGCGGATTATGCTGGGTGCTGAGGATATGTGCAAACGACAGACGTGGTCCCTGTCTCATTGGGCTTACAAAACAGTGTGAAGACATGCATTATCAAGTAATTAGATGGCTGGTGGTGCTATGGTAGGTCAGGGTACCCTGGGAGCACACAAAAGCAATAGGCTTTCCCACTCCACTTTGTTCCCAGAACACTTGCAACTGGGCTTATATGCTCCAGGAGGAAGACTGGAGGATTCTTAGGAGAAATGGAACTGCTCCCCATGAAAAGGCCCTACAAAGAAGGGGCCATTTTGCTTGCCCAATCACCCCCTAGTGAAGTTAGCCTGTCAAAAAATCACTGCCTCCCTTAGACACAGAACTCCCTATCAACTTGTGTCTCCCTCTCAAATGTGAAGAGGACAGTATAGGATTACCAGACATTTGACAACAGCCTCCCACAAGGAAGACTGAGACTAAAAGCCAAACAACTCCCAAAGAAATGAGGCACCATAGAAAACGAGAAAAATCAAACTCCAAAGACGTAAGTTTTTCAGAGATCCTAAGTTTTTCAGTAGACTGCATCTACTCAACAACAAGACGCTAAGAAAGAACTTTTGGAAAATAAAATATGATAGTGGGATCTATACAGCAGAATGATTGCGCCCAGGATTTGGGCACTTCTAGAACATGAGCTTCTAGAACATGAACAGGGTCTGTGATGGCTTTTTTTTTCTTTTTTTCTTTTTTTCTTTTTTTCAGACAGGTTCTGGCTCTGTCGCCCAGGCTGGAGTGCAGTGGCACGATCTCAGCTCACTGCAAACTCTACCCCCCTGGCTCAAGTGATCCTCCCAACTCAGCCTCCTGTGTAGCTGGGATTATAAGTATGTGCACTATGCCCAGCTAATTTTTGTATTTTTAGTAGAGACAGGGTTTTACCATGTTGGCCAGGCTGGTTTTGAACTCCTGACCTCAAATGATTCACCCACCTGGGCCTCACAAAGTGCTGGGATTACAGGCATGAGCTCTCTTTTTGAGAACAGACTGGATAGCAGAGTTCAGCTTCGAACATCCAAGTTGAAAGATGCCATTTAACAAAGGGTTTTGTTAGAGCGGGTGAAATTGGTTGGGAGTGGTGGCTCATGCCTGTAAGCCCAGCACTTTGGGAGGCCGAAGCAGACAGATCACTTGAGGTCAGGAGTTTGAGACCAGCCTGGCCAACATGATGAAGCCCCGTCTCTACTAAAAATACGAAAATTACCCGGTGTGGCAGCATGGACCCGTAATCCCAGCTACTCAGGAGGCTGAGGCAGGAAAATCACTTGAGATTCGGAGAAGCAGATAGAGAACAGAGAATCCCGGGAAGCAGAGGTTGCAGTGAGCCAAGATCGCGCCACTGCACTCCAGCCTGAAACAAAACAAACAAGCAGGTGAAATAGATACCTGAGCTAGCAATGATTTTTATGTTGTAGTCTCAGATTGCTGATGGGTAAGAAACAAAATTTTGGGAGTCGAGCAAAACATGGCAAAGCTTGGAGATCAAATGCAATCTCTGAGGAAGAAGACCAGATAGTCTAGACCAAGCTTTAAGGAAAACTAGGAGCATTTAATATCTGGGTAGAGGAATCGCCATTGAAAAGAAGACTGAGAAGTAGCCAAGGTGGCATGGAGGTCAAGAGAATGTTTTGAAAAGAAGTGAGTGCTCACTGTCAACTCCTGCAGAGGAATCAAGTAAATTAAACACTTCTGAAAGTGTCTATTGAAATTCAGCCACATTGGAGGGTTGTAGAGAGTCATGCAATGAGTAGGAAGTAGCAGATGGTCAGGAAGTGGAGATGTCATAAGGGTACATCAAATTTGTTTTAGAGCTTTTACCTTGAAGGAGAGGAGAGATAGAATGATAACCAAAGGAGGAAGATAGGACTCAGGGAGAGTTTTATTTAAAATGGAAGAGATTTGAGCAACTTTAAAAACTGACAGGAGGGAGCCAGTAACAAGAGGCACAATCAATAAAATGATGTCCCTGAACCGGAGTGAGGGTGAGGCTGGCATCTCAAGCACTGCTAAAGAGACTGTGCTTAGGTAGGAGAAGAGAAACCTACTATCAGCTCCACAGGAGAAGGAGAGAAAAAATAACAATCACATCCTCTGTGAAATAGAAGACGCTGAGTACTGATTGAGGAGAAAAAAGTGTGAAATAGTTTACATAGAGTGTTGAATACAGAAACACAGTAAGATTGCCAGGAAATATTGAGAGAGATTGTGTTTATTCGTTGTTTTTTGTTTGTTTGTTTCAAGAGAGTTTCACTCTGTATCCCAGGCCGGAGTACAGTAGTACGATCTCAGCTCACTGAAACCTTCGCCTCCCAGTTTCAAGCAATTCTTCTGCCTCAGCCTCCCGAGTAGCTGGGATTACAGGCATATGCCACCACGCTTGGCTAATTTTTGTATTTTTAGTAGAGACAGGGTTTCATGTGGGCCAGGCTGGTCTCGAACTCCTGACCTTGTGATCCACCCGCCTTGACCTCCCAAAGTGCTGGTATTCCTTCCTTCCTTCCTTCCTTCCTTCCTTCCTTCCTTCCTTCCTTCCTTCCTTCCTTCCTCCCTCCCTCCCTCCCTCCCTCCCTCCCTTCCCTCCCTTCCCTCCCTTCCCTCCCTTCCCTCCCTTCCTTCTTTCCTTCCTTCCTTCCTTCCTTCTTTCCTCCCTCCCTCCCTCCCTTTCTTTTTTTTTGAGACTGGGTGTCACTCTGTCACCCAAGTTGCAATGCAGTGGCATGATCACAGCTCACTGCAACCTCAACTTCCTGAGCTCAACTACCAGCGTATGAAGATTCCAATGTCTCCATATGCTTGCCAACAACACTTGTTATTGTATATCTTTTAATAAAAAATAATAACCATCCCTAGTGGGTCTCAGGTGGTATCTCATTGTACTTTTGGTTTACATTATTACCCTAATGATATTGATTATGTTTTCTGGTATTTACTTTGCAATTTAAATATCTTCCTTGGTGAAACGTCTGTTCAGATTCTTGCCCATTTTACAAATTGGGTTATTTGTATTTTTATCAGTGAGTTGTAAGAGTTTTTTGTTTTGTTTTCTGTGGTTTTTTGTTTTTTTTTTTTTTTTTGAGATGAAGTCTCGCTCTGTCACCCAGGCTGGAGGGCAGTGGTGTGATCTCGGCTCACTGCAACCTCCGCCTCCCAGATTCAAGCCATTCTTCTGCCTCAGCCTCCCGAGTAGCTGGGATTACAGGCATGTGCCACTACGCCTGGCTTATTTTTTTTGTATTTTTAGTAGAGACGGGGTTTCACCACATTGGCCAGGCTGGTCTCCTGACCTTGTGATCCACCCGCCTTGACCTCCCAAAGTGCTGGTATTACAGGCATGAGCCAGGGCACCCGGCCATAAGAGTTTTTTATATATTCAAGATGGAAGTCCTTTATCAGATAATGTGATTGGCAAATTTTTTTTCACATTCTATAGGTTGTATTTTCTTTCTCTCTCTCTCTCTCTCTTTTCCTTTTTTTTTTTTTTTGAGACTGGGTGTCACTCTGTCACCCAAGCTGCAATGCAGTGGCATGATCACAGCTCACTGCAGCCTCAACTTCCTGAGCTCAAGCCATCCTCCCACCTCAGCCTGCCAGGTAGCTGGGACTGCAGGCGTACATTGCCACACCAATTTTTTGGAGATTGAGTTTTGCCATGTTGCTCAGACTGGGCTCGGACTCCTGGGCTCAAGCAATCTGCCCACTTCGTCCTCCCAGAGTGCTGGGAGTACAGGCGTGAGCCACCGCACCCAGCCAGATTTCCTTAGTTTTGACCAAATGTCTTTTTTTCTGTTGCAGGAACTCATCCAGGTTAGCACATTACATTTCATCGTCATGTCTCTTTAGGTTCCTCATGCTTATGACAATTTCTCACAATCACCTTGGTTTTGATTTCCTTGACAGTTTCGAGGAATACTGGTCAGTTTTTTGTAGAAGTCCCTCAGTTAGGATTGTTTGATATTTTTATCATCATTAGATAGGGGATATGGATCTTTGGGGAGGAAGATCATAGAGGTAAAGTACTATTTTTGTCATGTCATATCTAGGTACATACTATCAACATGAATTACCCCTGTTAATGTTGACCTTGTTCACCTGACCGAGGCAGTGTCAACAGCTTTCTCCACTGTGAAGTTACTATTTTTTGCTGCCTTTTGCAGCATGCCACAAGTTTTGATATACAGCATTTCTTACCATTCACTTCTAAATATTTTCATTGAAATTTGCCAGCATGAACTTGTATTTATCTCCCAAAGTTTGCAGTTTTTCCCCTGCATCCTGAGTGTAGTTATGAAATTCTAAAAAGGGAAATTTAAGGACAATCCAGGCCTGGAGTTTTGTCAGGAAAGTACACCCCATCTACTGTATTTCATTTCATACCTCACATTCCACATCTCATGTTCTCCCTGCATCTCATTAGGTAGTCTTTCTTTAATTAGACTCTATCTCTCATTATACTCTTCATTTCACCATTGCATCTATCACACATCCATCACTCAAAGTCATTGCCTGAACTGACTCATGCTACTGTGGGCCATGAGAATTTCAGCTGTTAAAGACAAGAATGTTTGCAGGGATGGAAGATGGAGTTGAAACTAGGTAGGAAGGGAAGTCAAAATAGAAAGGGCCTGAAAAATAGGTAGAAGGTAGTGGGATCGACAGACTAGAAGTCCCAGTGAAGTAAAAGAACTGGTGATTAGGAGTGGATAGAAATACAGGAGGTTGTGGTGTGAGAATGGGATATCTGCATTTATTATTTTGCAGGTAGAACAATTTTAAGTGGCTTATCATAATCTAGTCATTGCATGCTCATAGAATGAATGGATGAAGGAGAATGGAAGGTAAGGTCGTTGAAGAGGAAGGTCCATTAGCAGAGCATAATAGCCTCTAGTCCCAGCTACTTGGGTGGCTGAGGAAGGAGGATCCTTTGAGCCCAGAAGTTCAAGGCTAGTGAGCTGTGATCACATCTCTGCACTCCAGCCTGGGCAACAGGGAGACCCTGTCTCGAAAGAAAGAGAGAAAGAGAGCGGGGAGGGAGGGAGGGAGGGAGGGCGAGAGCAAGGAAGGAAGGAAGGGAGGGAGGGAGGGAGGGAGGGAAGGAGGGAACATACTGCTTTCACTGTATCCCATAGGTTTTGGTATGTTGTGTTTCCATTTTCATTTGTCTCAATAAATTTTAAATATCTATCTATCTATCTATCTATATATATATATATTTTTTTTTTTTAATTGTAGAGATGACATGTTAGCATATTGCCCAGGCTGGTTTCAAACTTCTGGGCTCAAGCAGTCCTCCCACCTTGGCCTCTCAAAGTGCTGGGATTATAGTCATGAGCCACCACACCCAGCCTATTTCAAGAAATTTTTCAATTTCCTTTTGAATTTCTTCATTGGCACACTTGTCATTCCAGAGCATACTGTTTAATTTCCATATGTTTGTATAGTTTCCAAAGTTCCTCTGGTTATTGATTTCTAGTTTTATTCTATTATAGTAAAAGAAGATACTTGAATCAGGTTTCAATGTGGGGCGATTTTTTAAGACTTATTTTGTGGCCTAACATGTGGTCTATCCTTGAGAATAATCCATGTGCTAAGGAGAAGAATGTGTATTCTGCAGCTGTTGGAAGAAATGCTCTATAAATATCTCATAGGTCCATTTGGTGTATAGTGCAGATTAAGTCTGATGTTTCTTTGTTGATTCTCTGTCTGGGAGATCTGTCCAATGCTGTAAATGGGGTGTTGAGTCTCCAGCTATTGTTGTATTGGGTTGTATGTCTCTCTTTAGCTCTAACAATATTTGCTTTATATATGTAGATTCTCCAGTGTTGGGGGCATATATGTGTGTGTGTGTGTGTGTGTGTGTATAGTCTGTGTGTATATACATGTGTATGTGTGTGTATATATGTGTGGGTATAATGTGTGTGTGTGTGTATATATAATGATTATATCTTCTTACTGAATTGCCTTTTTTTTTTTTAAGAGACAGGGTCTTTGTCACCCAGGCTGGAGTGACAAACCTTAACCTCCTGGGCTTAAGGGATTGTCTCCCTCCTCAGTCTGCTAAATTGCTAGAACTATAGGCATGTGCCAACACTCCCAGCTAATTTTTTTTGTTTGTTTTGAGACAGAGTCGCGCTCTGTCGACCAGGCTGGAGTGCAGTGGCGCCATCTCGGCTCACTGCAAGCTCCGCCTCCCGGGTTCAGGCCATTCTCCTGCCTCAGCCTCCGGAGTAGCTGGGCGCCTGCCACCACGGCCGGCTAATTTTGTGTATATTTAGTAGAGACGGGGTTTCACCGTGTTAGCCAGGATGTTCCTAATCTCCTGACCTCGTGATCCGCCCGCCACGGGCTCCCAAAGTGCTGGGATTACAGGCTTGAGCCCCCCCCGCTCCCGGCCCAATTTTTTAAAAAAGTATTTTGTACAGACGGGGTCTGCCTGTGTTGCTCAGGCTGCTCTTGAGCCCCTGGCTGCAAGCAGTCCTCCCACCCCAACCTCCCAAAGCACAGGGATTACAGGTGTAAGCTACTATGCCCGGTTCACAAATTCTTTTTTTAAAAAAACTGAGGGCCCGGTGAGGCTCTTGCCTGTAATCCCAGCACTTTGGGAGGCCAAGGCTGGTGGATCACTTGAGGTCAGGAGTTTGAGACCAGCCTGGCCATCATGGCAAAAGCCCATCTCTACTAAAAATACAACAATCAGCCGGGTGGTGGAGCGTGCCTGTAATCCCAGCTACTAGGCTGAGGCAGGAGAATCACTTGAACCGGGGAGGCAGAGCTTGCAGTGAGCCAAGATCAAGCCACTGCACTCCAGCCTGGGAGACAGAGCGAGACTCCGTCTCAACAAATAACAAATTACAAATTATTGCCTAGCTCAGTTTATTTCATTAAGCACACCATCTCCTTCTCTGGTCTCAATGGCCAGCCTTGGGAGTGGACAAAGTAGGCAGCTACCTAAAGATTTAAAGGATGCTAAAAAACCTCAACCTAAAAACGCCTCCCCAACATGAATTCTAAATCTATATATTCTCCAAGGGCCTCTTGGAAAAGACACATCCTTTCCAACTCACTTAAGGTATGAGGTTACCTAAGAGGGATTATTTATCAGCTAGCTAATTAGCCTGTCACAGAAGCCACCTGACTCTAGTATAACCTAAAATAGAGGAAGGGCCTGAAGGAATGACACCAGAATGATGTGAGTTAATGGGTTGAGGGAGTGGATGGACGTGAAGTTAGGAATTAAAGGAAGGAAAGATCCAGAACTTGAAGCACCATTAGGAAGGCAAACCCTCGGGCAGCCTAAGGACTTAGGTACGAATCTCCAGGAAAGAAGGTTCTAAAAAGAGCAGCAGATGGGAGTTAATGTTTAATGGGTACAGAATTTTAGTTGGGGAAGATGAAGAAGCTCTGGAGATGGAAGTTGTGACGGTGGCACAATAATATGAATGTACTTAATGCCACAAAGCTTTTACACTTAAAAACAGTTTAAATGTGGCCGGGCACGGTGGCTCACACCTGTAATCCCAGCACTTTGGGAAGCCGAGGCGGGTGGATCACGAGGTCAGGAAATGGAGACCATCCTGGCTAACACGGTGAAACCCCGTCTCTACTAAAAATACAAAAAAAAAAAAAAAAATTAGCCAGGCGTGGTGGCAGGCGTTTGTGGTCCCAGCTACTCGGGAGGCTGAGGCAGGAGAATGGCGTGAACCCAGGAGGCGGAGCTTGCAGTGAGCCAAGATCGCACCACTGCACTCCAGCCTGGGCGACAGAGCGAGACTCCGTCTAAAAAAAACAAAAAACAAAAAAAAGTTTAAATAATAAATTGTATGTTACATAAACTAAACACATTCTAGACAATCTGTAAGACAAATGAAGGTGATAGAGGCTGTCTTCATAAGTCCTTGGCTTTAGTATGATAGCCTCCAAGTTGACCCTGATGAGCCTGACCTCTTTGTATTCATGTTTCCATATGCTGGATTGGAATAACTTGTGCAACCAGTGGGATATGTCAGAAGTGACCAGAAATGAGTGGGCTGCCGTGTTGTGCGGACACTCACAGCCTGTGAAGAGGTCTAGTGATGAGGACGTGAGGCCTCCAGCCAACAGCCAGTGTTAACTTGCCAACCATGTGAGAAGTTACCTTGGAAGGACATCCTCCAGCAGCCCCTCTCATGAGAGAGGTCAAGCCAGAGCTAACCTGCTGAACTCCCAAGTTGCTGAACCACAGAAACTGTGAGATAATGGTTATTGTTTTAAGCCATTATGTTTTGAGGCCATATGTTATGCACAGATTGAAAACTAATGCAGATAGTATGAGGGCTTCTTTCATCAACTGCCTGAGGTTGGTGGTGTCTTCAGTCATTTATATAGATCTATTTGTTTCTGGATAATATTACAGTTATTTAAAGATATTTTGTGACTCTATTTAGATACAGCTACATTCACCTTTATATATAGTGTTGAATACCCAATAAGTAACTTGAAAATATTTCCTAATATTGGAGGGAGGGGCGTTGCTGAATTTCAGAAAGTTAAGGCTAGTAAGAACTATGACTAATATAATACATCTTATTGGATACTGTGAATGCTTTCCATTTAATTCTGTAGGTAAAGGGCTTACAATCTGAAGGAAGGCCAGTGTTTTAAGTCTTCTTACTCTAACATGAATGAATTCCTTAGACATACTTATATTTTTAAAAAAAGAGGAAGCAAAATAAAATAAGGGGACAAAATAAGCAAAGCCAACTCAAGAACTTTTTAAGGGCCAAATCCATTTATCTTGGCTCGGTATGTGTGTACTTACCTAAAATTCTAATCTCTGTATCTGTGAGTCTCCAGTTTTTCAACCCAAGCTTGACGAGTTGTGGGACCTCCTCCAAATGTTTCAACAGGCTGGTCAGGCTGCCTTGCACATCACAGCCCCAGGGCAGCATCAGTGCAGTGAGCTGTTCTAGCACGTTCAGCCTGTCAACTGGAAGAAACAAAGAGCAGTTCAGGGACTGGATGATCTCAAAACTGAGGAAGAACAAAGGGATGCTGGGGAAGGAATGATCGTTATGTTTGGTGGCTCTGTAGCCTACTCAATCTGCAATGAGAATCTACTTAATTTTTGGTTATTTTTATGGAAAGTGTTCAAGCTTATACAAACATTATGCAGAAGAATATAATGAAACTATATATACTAATAAGTCACTTTTCAAAAACATTAAATCATGGGCAATCTTGCTTAATCCTGACCTAATTCCCCCGGTATTATTCTAAAGCAAATCATGGACAGTATGAATCAGTTCTTTCCTTTTTTTTTCTTTTAACCATAATCACATATCACTGTCACACCTAAAAATCCATATCACCAATTCCTTAAGCAAATTTGTCTTGCACATCAGCTACTCTGACAGTTGCCTCCTCAAAGGAGGAAAGCAGGTGGGATCCCGCCTCAAAGTGCAGTGAGCATATGTAAACTGGTGACTTAAAAGACATGGGCCTGTGTTTGTTAAGGGCAGTTTAGGAAAGGCCTAAATGATGTTCCTAAGGAGGGTGCATCTAGTAAGGCACACATGGGTATAAAAGACCTCAGGGCCCAGGCTATGTATTTCGACTACCCAGTACACATATTCAAGCATCTGATTTTGGCTGAATTGTCATTCTTACTCAGTTCATGTAGAGCTTCATTTCCATCTTTTTCCAGGTAATTTTCTGATAAATCAAGAATGCTCAGTTTGACCAAATTGTGAAGATTCTGAGCTGAGAAAAAAAGTAATCCAAAATAAAAAAGTTTTCAGGTAAATATAAATGTATTTTGAAGTATCCTTAGAATAATTCTGAGTTCTTATCTTTTCTGCTAATGGTAATGCAAATCATAACTTGCCTTGGTTATTTTAATTATTTCCAAAGGCACTGGCATAGGCATAACCCCCAAATCCCATGTTTATGACCAAATGGGCAAATAGTCATTGGTCCTAGGTTCTGATTAATAAATTCCAGGTCACATAAAGCCTAAAGCAGCATGGGTCCTGGCTAACACGGTGAAACCCCATCTCTACTAAAAAATACAAAAAACTAGCCGGGCGAGGTGGCGGGCGCCTGTAGTCCCAGCTACTCGGGAGACTGAGGCAGGAGAATGGCGTAAACCCGGGAGGCGGAGCTTGCAGTGAGCTGAGATCCGGCCACTGCACTCCAGCCTGGGCGACAGAGCGAGACTCCGTCTCCAAAAAAAAAAAAAAAAAAAAAAAAGCAGCATGGGATGTAGTTGTTATGTCATCATGGGAAAATCTCTAAGCCTCAATGTCTTCCTCTATACAATGAGGTAGTTGGACCAGATAAAATGTAAAGTTGCTTCAATTATAAAATGTCCTTAATCATACAGGAGAAACAGGAACAACAACAACAAAAATGAAATGAGCTGGTTTTGTGTACCTCAACTGAGATGATTTTATTGATATAATTGTTGTGATGTTAATAATAAAAACCTAGTAAAAAAAAAAAAAGATGAGAAAAAATAAAACAAATAGCAAAATGGCAGATTCAAATTTATCCATATCAACAATTACATTAAATCTTAATGGACTAAACACTCCAATTAAAAGGCAGAGATAATCAGATAATCAGAACTTTTTTTTTAAGCAAGACCCAGTTTTATGCTATGTACAAAAGATGTATTTGAATAACAAAGACATAAATATGTTGAGGTAATGGAAAACTATTTTGTATGCAAACATGAATTATATAATGGTACCAGTCTAGCTAAGAATTGCTTAGTTCTTTTCTTCACATGTTATCACTCTTGCTTAATCTAGGTGAAGTTTTTTCTACCAAGGCTAGAAAAATCTCCTTTTTAAAAAAATCAGACAAGTTTTTCATGACTATGTACTCTTGTTATAATATTGGCTATTATTATTTTTAATCAATCATATGAGCCCTTTTCTTAAAGTATCTTCTGGGTTGTGTGCTCTACAGTAAAAAATCTGCTGAACTTCTCTTTAAAAGAGTACATTTGCGATTTCCAGTTCTAAGCCTGTCTCTGCCCAGCAGTAAGCAGAGAAATAAAGGCATGTGCTCATTGTGCTCATATTCCCAGTACTTGTCTAGCCTTTTTCAACTGTGGGTTTCTCTAGCTGTAACTTTGTATTAGTATACAAATGGCTTCCTTAGTTATCTTTAGAGACTCCCAGAAGTTATATAGTTTAACTTTAAAAAGATTATACCACTCTTTTCCAAAATCTAAATTTTAAAATATGTCTGAATTACACATGTATAGTTTATCCAGAAATATGCAGTAAGTTTCGCCATACTTGATATGCATCCCTTTGGAAACTCAGGAGACTCAATTGTCACATTAATGCACATTAACTTCATCTTAACAGGGCAATGGGTAGGAATTAGAGGCCTGAGATCATTTAAGAAAATCTTTATCTCTCACTTCTCAATCATTTATCCATTCACTTAAATGTTTATTAGGCAGTAAATTATATGACAGGTTGTGTGGCAAGTTTCAAGCACCTATTTCTTATTTTCTTCCTTTTCACTTTCTCTAAAAGTTACATCTTCAGTTATTCTGAAATTCTCCCCTATTATCCATGAATAGTTGATTTTAATTCCAATATGGAGAAAAATCATTAAAAACAATCTGCTTATTATCCAGAAGTTATTATTATCTTTTCCAGTTTTCCTTAAAATTAAATTTCCATTTGAGACATTTAGTGTGAATTAGTATAATAGTATCACATGTTCTGTTATACTGTCCTCATTCAGTTAATGGAAGCAACAGTTACCTAGGATTTTCACTGCATTTGCAGACAAGCAGCAGGAGACTAATTGAATTTCTTCAAGGTCACAGGGTTCACTTGACAGAGACTTGACTATGTAATCCATTCCCTCTCCAATGTCAGACAAGTGGGTCAAATGAAATAAACACATCTTCTTCAGATTTTTCAGGCCTTCAGCTGAAAAAAAGAGAAAGGAATGCATTAGGATACCAAGTTAATTCAATTTAAGCATAGATTAATGAACTGAAAAGAAAGCAAAGAATAATTGTGCAGAGACCTTCCCATGTTCTTCCTGCAGCAACCTTAAGCTACAAAGAGTCAAAGAGAGCTGTTCTTCTTTCAACTCTCACTTTCCAGTCTCTTGGACCACACAAAAATCACTTATGTGGAGGTTATTCTCTTAGTAGCATGAGAAACACTATCGTAAATTTGTAATTAATGGGCATCAATGTATACTCTTACGACAATTCTTTAGATGGATGAAGTGTTCTAGAGCACTCTCCTTTCAATCTTCTCAAAAATCTTAAACAGCGGGGGGCTGAGTTCAGGGGGGTAGCATGGGGACTTGGTCCTTGGAGTGCTTCTAGTGCAACTGTTCACAGCCTCAAAAGTCTTGCCTGGGACTCATGATATGGGGCCTGCCTGATGCTTTAGAATGAAGACCACAAGTCCCGCCTGATGCTTTAGAATGAAGACCACATCCACTGCAGTGTATTTAACCAGAAAAAAGATTTACCTTATATCAACAGTACAATTGGAAACATTCTGAAATGTCCCCCATTCTTAGGTCTAAAGCTAATGTGCAGTTTAGGATTGGTTAGGCCTTACTTTGTGTCATTAAAATACTGCCTTATCTTGATGGTACTGTAGCCTACAGGAAAGAAATACATGATTTTAATGGCCAGGCACGGTGGCTCACACCTGTAATCCCAGCACTATGAGAGGTAGTGGTGGGCAGATCACCTGAGGTCAGGAGTTCAAGACCAGCCTGGCCAACATGGCAGAGCCCCATCTCTACTAAAAATACAAAAATTAGCTGGGCGTGATGGTGCACACCTGTAATCTCAGCTACTCGGGAGGTTGAGGCATTAGAATCGCTTGAACCCAGGAGGCAGAGGTTGCAATGAGCTGCGATCTCACTACTGCACTCCAGCCTGGGCAACAGAGCGAGACTCCGCCTCAAAAAAAAAAAAAAGAAAAGAAAAGAAATATATGATTCTAATAATATCAATCTTGCAGAGCTTTCAGGAAGGTTGCAGATAATGCATGTAACATATTTAATGTGGCACATAGTAAGTGCTCAATAAATGTTCAATAAATGTTCATTGTTGTCATGGGAGTACATACAGGTTGGAGGTTGTGAGCATGAGCTTTGCAGTCAGTTCCTGGATCCCCTACTTAATAATTATAAACTTGGACAAGTTATTCAATCTTTTAGCTTAAGCTTTAGGGATCATTATATCTATGTACTAGGACTGTTGTGGGGATTCAGTGGAATGAAGTATATAAAACTGCCTAGCTAGTGTCTAATCTATAGCACAGTAACTCTTTAATAAAGAGTAAATTATTACTAATATAATTAGACTGGTTTAGTCAAGTTCATATTTTGATTCCTTAATAGCAGAAGCAGGCTGTCCTAGAGAGGTACTTTTTGACTTCTTTCTGCCAGTTGGTAATATCTTGAGCAAGTCAATAAGCTATTTTAGGTTCCAGTGGAGTTTTCTGTGAAATGAATGAGTTGAATTAGATGCTCTCAATCCTCTTCCAGCTCTGATTTTCTGTGTAATTTATACACATGCAATAAATGTTTATTGAACACTGAATTAATTTGATTATTCTCATGTAGGCCATATAAGGAAAAGAAGTCAGCCATGTTTTGCTTTTGTTTTTGTTTTTGTTTCGGGATGGAGTCTCTCTCTGTCGTCCAGGCTAGAATGCAGTGGAGCAATCTCGGCTCACTGCAACCTCCTCCTCCTGGGTTCAAGTGATTATCCTGCCTCAGCCTCCCAAGTAGCTGGGATTATAGGTGCATACCACCATGCCCAGCTAATTTTTGTATTTTTAGTAGATATGGGGTTTCACCATGTTGGCCAGGCTGGTCTTGAACTCCTGAACTCAGGTGATCCACCCGCCTTGGCCTCCCAGAGTGCTGGAATTACAGGCGTGATACACCGTGCCCAGGCTTCAGCCATGATTTGATTATAGGATAGAGTTGTCTTTTGGCAGGAAGCAGAATAAGAAAGAACAAGGTGAAGGGAAGAGAGGAGCCTTTTAGTGAGGACTCAACTAGGGAAAAAAAGAGCCAAAAAAAAAAAAAAAAAAATCTAACACACAAGGAAACAGGGACATTCAAGGAAAGCAGCTTTCACAGGAATCCTCCCTGGCCTGGAGGGCCTGGTTCCCTGTGGTAAGCCATGTGTTCTGCTTGTGTTCCTGAAGTTTCCTTTTCCTTTTCATTTTTTTGATTGGGGAAACACAACCTCTAGTGTAGAATGAAAGCATGCTTCCCCCAAAGTTTTCTTGATTCACATTGTTTCCTGTGTCCTATTTCATTTATGAAATTTTACTTAATTATGAAATCATAGTATAAACTTTAAAATATTGTTTCTATGCAATTATGAAACCATACTATAAACTAAAATATTGTTTCTATGCCTTAAATAAAAACATAGCCAATGAGCCAGGGAGAGGGAAATTAAAAACACGTCATGGGCTCTCTTCCCAAAAGGGTTACCATCTAGTGTTGTACAATTTGAATATGTCTAGGGAAACCAATGTAGCCATAAGTACATAAAAACATCCTTGCCTTGTGCAGACACACAGTGTCACAGCCTGAAGTTAACTCCTCTTATTATCAAACTCACATTAATACACATATGAGAACAGAAATCTGACCTAGTTTTATAGCATCTTCTTCATTCATCTTAATGTTATCCATTATGAGCTTTGTAAGGTTCTTCAAATTACCCAATCTGTCAGTCAGACCACCTGTCAAAAGAAAGATTAGACTCTGTTCAGCGGATATTTGCTATTTACTATGTCATTTACTATTACTGTCATTTTTGTTACCAATCAAAAGATTTTAATGATCGCCATGAGCCAAAAATGCTCATGAAATAGACATAAAAACATACTTTTTATAAGAAATGGGCATTGTACTTCACTGTAAGCATGTTCTCCAAATGATTTCCCAGATAACAGGGAAATTTCTAAACACTTGAAAATTAAACAACACACTTTTAAATAATTATGCGTTAAAAAAGACTCAAGGAAAATTTGACAATATTTTGAAAAATATTTTAAAAAATAAGAACAAAACTTCAAAATCTGCAGCTCTCCACTCACAAAGGGGTGAAAAGAAAAAAAAAATCTTCAGCTAACACAGTGTTTACAGGGACATTTACAGCGTTGCATACTTATATTAGAAATGAGGAAAGGTCTTAAATCAACAACTGAGGCATACTAAAGAAATTACAGGCCAGCGCGGTGGCTCACGCCTGTAATTTCAGCACTTTGGGAGGCCGAGGCGGGCGGATCACGAGGTCAGGAGATGGAGACCATCCTGGCTAACGCAATGAAACACCGTCTCTACTAAAAATACCAAAAATTAGCTGGGCGTGGTGGCGGCGCCTGTAGTTCCAGCTACTCGGGAGGCTGAGGCAGAAGAATGGCGTAAACCCGGGAGGCGGAGCTTGCAGTGAGCCGAGATCACGCCACTGCGCTACCGCCTGGGCTACAGAGTGAGACTCTGTCTCAAAAAAAAAAAAAGAAATTACAGAAAAGAGAGCAAAATAAAGGAAAGAAGAAATAAACTAATAAAGATAAGGGTGGAAATCAAAATTATTACATCTTTATTATAAAAATTAAAAACAGAGACAAGATCTTACTATGTTGCCCAGGCTGGTCTCGGACTCCTGAGCACAAGTGATCCTTTGGCCTCAGCCTCCTAAAGTGCTAGGATTACAGGCGTGAGCCACCATGCCCAGCCCAGAAATCAAAATTATAAATGTAAACAATAGAAAAAAAGCAATGAAGCTAAAAGTTGGATCTTTGAAAAGATCAAAAAAATTAGAAAATTTCTACCAAGACTGACAAAAGAAGACACAGATTACCAATATCAGAAACAAAAAAGGGGATATCACTACACACACTGCAGATATTAACAGGACAATTAGAGAATAATATAAACAAATCTACACACATAAATTTGACAACATATATGAAATTGCCCAATTTTTTGAAAACCGCAAACTACCAATAGTCGTGAGATATGGAATAGGTAACCGGAATAGCCTTATAGCTATTAAAGAAATTGAATTTGTAATCTAAAATTTCCCAAAAAAGAAACCTGCAGGCACAGATACGTTCGCTTGCAAATTCTGCCACACATTTTCATTTTTTTCCTTCTTCAACTGCCTTCATATCTACCACACATTTAAAGAAGAAATAATATCAATTCTACACAATCACTTCCAGAAAATAGAAGTACAAAGAACAATTCCCAACTTATTTTATGAAGCCATCATTAGCTGGATATGAAAAGCAGACAAAGATGTAGAAGAAAAAAATTTAGGCCAGGCACAGTGGCTCACTCCTATAACCCCCGTGCTTTGGGGGCAGAGGTAGGAGGATCACCTGAGGCCAGGAGTTCGAGACCAGCCTGGGCAATATATCCAGACCCTATCCCTACAAAATATTTTTTAAATTACCCAGGTGTGGTGGCAGGTGTGAGTAGTCCTGGCTACTCAGGAGACTGTAGCAAGATAATCACTTGAGTCCAGGAGATCAAGATTGCAATGAACTGTGATCACACCACTGTACTCCAGCTTTGGTGACAGAATGAGACACTGTCTTTAACGAACGAAAGAAAGCGAGAGAGACAGAATAGAGAGAGAAAGGAGGGAGGGAAGGAGGGAAAAGGAAAGAAAGAAAATTGAGGCTGGGCGAGGTGGCTCACGCCTGTAATCCCAGCACTTTGGGAGGGCGAGGCAGGCGAATCACGAGGTCAGGAGTTTGAGACCAGCCTGGTCAACATGGTGAAACCCCGTCTCTACTAAAAATACAAAAAATTAGCTGGGTGTAGTGGCGGGCTCCTGTAATCCCAGCTACTCTGGAGGCTGAGGCAAGAGAATTGCTTGAACCCAGGAGACAGAGGTTGCAGTGAGCTGAGATTGCGCCACTGCACTCCAGCCCTGGTGACAGAGTGAGACCCCATCTCGAAAAGAAAGAAAGAAAGAAAATTAAACTTTAGACCAATATCATTCATGAATATAGAATCAAAAATCTTCAACAAAATAGCAAATGGAATTCAGTCATGCATAAAAGAATATTATAGCAGCCGTAGTGGCTCACGCCTATAATTCCAGCACTTTGGGAGGGCAAGGCAGGCGAATCACTAGGTCAGGAGTTCGAGACCAGCCTGGCCAACATGGTGAAACCCCATCACTACTAAAAATACAAAAAATTAGTTGGGCCTAGTGGCAGGCTCCTGTAATCCCAGCTACTCTGGAGGCTGAGGCAGGAGAATCTCTTGAACCCAGGAGACAGAGGTTGCAGTGATCTGAGATTGCGCTACTGCACTCTAGCCCTGGTGACAGAGTGAGACCCTGTCTCGAAAAGAAAGAAAGAAAGGAAATTAAACTTTAGACCAATATCATTCATGAATATAGAATCAAAAATCTTCAACAAAATAGCAAATGGAATTCAGTCATGCATAAAAGAATATTACGGCAGGTGTGGTGGCTCACACCTGTAATCCCAGCACTCTAGAGGCCAAGGTAGGTGGATCACGAGGTCAGGAGTTCGAGACCAGCCTGGCCAACATGGTGAAACCCCGTCTCTACTAAAAATACAAAAATTAGCTGGGCGTGGCGGCATGTGCCTGTAGTCCCAGCTACTTGGGAGACTGAGGCAGAAGAATCACTTGAACCCAGGAGGCGGAGGTTGCAGTGAGCCAAGATCGCACCACTGCACTCAGCCTGGTGACAGAGCAAGATTACGTCTCAAAAAAAAAAAAAGAATATTACACCACCTACAAATGGGTTTCATATAGGGAATGCAGGATGCTCAATATTTGGACATCAATCCATATAATTCATTATATTGGCAGTCTAAAAGAAAAACTACATGATCCTATAAATTGATGCAGAAAACACATGTAACATAATCCAGCATCCAGGCTGGGTGGCTCACACCTGTAATCCCAACACTTTGGGAGGCCCAGGCGGGAAAATCTCTTGAGCACAGGAGTCCGAGACCAGCCTGGGCAACATAGTGAGAACTCATCTCTACAAAAAATTTAAAAATTAACCAGATGTGATAGTGCACACTTGTGGTCCCAGCTAGTCAAGAGGCTGAGGCGGGCGGATCTGTTGAGCCCAGGAAGTCAAGGCTACAGTGAGCTATGATCATGCCCCTGCACACCAGCCTGGGTGACAGAACAAGACCCTGCCTCAAAAATTATTTAAAAATAATTTTATAAAAACAATCCAACGTCCATTCATGTAAAATGACATGATCATATAAATGGATACAGAAAACACCTTTAACACAATCCATCATCTATTCATGACAAAAAAAATTCTCAGCAACTTGATAAAAGACATCTACAAGAAAACTACATTTAACATTATACTTAGTGGTGAAAGTCTGAATGCTTTCTCCCTAAGGTCAGGAACAAGACAAGATGTTCATTCCTACCACCCCTGTTCAACATTGTACTGCACATCCTAGTCAGTGAAATAAGGCAAAAAATAAAAATAAAATAAAATAAAAGGAATACAACTTGGAAGGGAAGAATTTAAAATCATTCTTTTCAAAGATAACATGATTGTCTACAATAAAAATGTCAAGGAATCTACAACACCCTCTCCTGCAAACCCCACAAAAAACATCCTTCTAAAACTGGCTGGGTGCAGTGGCTCATACCTATAATCCTAGCAGTTTGCGAGGCTGAGGGGGAGGATCACTTGAGCCCAGGAGTTCAAGACTGGCCTCAGCAACATAGAGAGACCTTGTCTCTACAAAAAAGAAGGAGGGCCGGGCACAGTGGCTCACACCTGTAATCCCAGCACTTTGGGAAGCCGAGGTGGGTGGATCACTTGAGACTGGGAGTTTGAAACCAGCCTGGCCAACATGGTGACACCCCGTCTGTACTAAAAATACAAAAATTAGCCAGGTGTGGTGGCGTGCGCCTGTAATCCCAGCTACTTGGGATTCTGAGGCAGGAGACTTGCTTGAATCCAGGAGGCGGAGGTTGCAATGAGCCAAGATTGTGCCACTGCACTCCAGCCTGGGTGACAGAGTGAGACCCTGTCTCAAAAAAATAATAATAGTTAAATAAAGTAAATAATTTTTTAAATGGCAAACATTACAAAATAATTCTAAACACCATGTAGGCCAAATTCAGCACACAGGTGATCACTTTACAAGATCAGTATAAAAGAAGAGTTGTCATGAGTAGATGGTGAGCTTCCTGACACAGAAGGTAGTCTAATAAAGTCTTCGTGACATCCAAAATTTTACAGAAGGGATTCCCGCATTAAGGAGGAGGTTTCAAAGATTATCTGTACAAAAAATTCTAGAATCTCAAAATGACAGAAAATTTCTCTGCAGGGTGACAAGCAAGGCAGAGCTGGGTGGGAAATTGCTTGTGTCTGAAACTAACCCCAGACTGCTACAGTTAAGTAGAACAAGGTTCCTGCTTCTCATAGCTTCACACCACATAGCATTCCTGCTCTGGGCAACGAGACTGGTCTACACAGGTAGGGCAGGCATTCTCCCTTAGTGTTATTCGGAATTTGGGGAAGTATCCCCTTTACCCAGAAAGATTGCCCTCACATATCTGTGTCTGAAGTCTAAAATCTGGAATTTCATCATGTTAGACAATATTCCCCAAATCTTCTATCATTCATTCTTTTTTTTCTTTTCTTTTTAGAGATAGGGTCTTGCTCTGTTGCCCAGGCACTGGTATGATCATACCTTGCTGCAGCCTGAAAATTCCTCGGTTCAAGTGATCCTCCCACCTCAGCCTCTAGAGTATCTGGGATTACAGGCATGCACCATCACGCCCAGATGATTAATTTTTGGTAGAGACAGGGTCTTCCTATTGTGCCCAGACTGATCTCAAGTAATCCTCTGCCTTGGCCTCCCAAAGTGTTGGAATTACTGGTGTGAGTCACCTGGCCCGGCCCCAACTAAGTAAACAATAGTTAGGGTCGAAATGGGGCTGGGTATCTTCTACAATTTCCCAGATGAGAATCTTGTAACACAATTAGCTACTAACTCCTGCAGGTGATTAATTTACAGGCTGGATTTCCTCCAAGACTTGAAGTAGGGCAGGGTGTCACTTGGCAGGGGAGGACTGGGTATTGGTAAAGATGGGGGTGCTCGCAGAAGGATTTGCTGAAGACAAGCTTAACCTGCACACACACACATATATATATATATGTATATATATATATATTTTTTTTTTTCTCTTTTCTTTTCTTTTTTTAAGACAGAGTTTCACTCTTGTTGCCCAGGCTGGAGTGCAATGGCATGATCTCGGCTCACCGGAACCTCCACCTCCCGGGTTCAAGTGATTCTCCTGCCTCAGCCTCCCCAGTAGGTGGGATTACAGGCATGCGCCACCACGCCCGGCTAATTTTGTATTTTTAGTAGAGACGGGATTTCTCCATGTTGGTCAGACTGGTCTCAAACTCCCGACTTCAGGGGATCCACCTGCCTCAGCCTCTCCATATATTTTTAATAAAAATATTTTTAATATATTTATATTTTTAATAAAAATATTTTAAAGCTGTTTAAACACATACATATATGTATATATGTAGGTGTGTGTATATATATCTTTTCAATCAGACTACAGCTCTGGGAATCTTCCCTATGGCTCCCAATCTGACAACTTTCCCCCAGCATGGACCTCTCTCCACCGCCCTTCTACCTTCCTTTCAAGTCTTGACACCTAGCAGAAACTACTAGAAAATTTAAAACAAAACTAATAAAAATGAAATCATGTCTTTTGCAGCAACACTGATGGAACCGGAGGCCATTATCTTAAGTGAAATAACTCAGAAACGGAAAGTCAAATACCATATGTACTCACTTACAAGTGGGAGCTAAATAATGTGTACATGTGGAGATAGAAAGCGGAATAGACATGGAGACTTGGAAAGGTGGGAGGGTGAGAGGGAGGCAAGGGATGAGAAATTATCTAACTGATAATGGTGGTTACACTCAAAGCTCAGATTTCACCACCACGAAATATATCAATGTAAAAAAACTGCACTTGAACCCCCATATCTATAAAAATAAATAATAGATAAATAAATAAAGCAAAACTATATATCTAACATTTTCACAGTATTCCTGGCTATTATTTCCAGCCAGGCTTGATTATAGCTGTAAACTAAAAATCCTAGGCCCCCTGCACCAATGGAATGCATCCCCTCTGGGCTAAGGGGACCCCGGAAAAAAACTTAAACAAAGGACCTGGCCATGACAGGATGGGAGGTCAAACACACATCATCATACTCCCTCTCTTTTGTGGTTTGAACACAACTCATCAGTATTACTGTTAACACAGAGATCATAAGACTAACAGAACAGACTTTTTATGGCAATAAAATACCAAGTTATAAACAGGACATAAGACCATGCCAGGCAAAGGCTAAGTCATGCAGCTCTGCACTTAAAGAACAAACTGTCAGGCCGGGCGCGGTGGCTCAAGCCTGTAATCCCAGCACTTTGGGAGGCCGAGACGGGCGGATCACGAGGTCAGGAGATCGAGACCATCCTGGCTAACACGGTGAAACCCCGTCTCTACTAAAAAATACAAAAAACTAGCCGAGCGAGGTGGCGGGCGCCTGTAGTCCCAGCTACTCGGGAGGCTGAGGCAGGAGAATGGCGTAAACCCGGGAGGCGGAGCTTGCAGTGAGCCGAGATTGTGCCACTGCACTCCAGCCTGGGCAACAGAGCCAGACTCCATCTCAAAAAAAAAAAAAAAAGGAACAAACTGTCCTAGGCTGGGCGTCGTGGCTCATGCCTGTAATCCCAACAGTTTGGAAGGTGGAGGCAGTAGAATTGCTTGAGCCCAGGAGTTCAAGAACAGCCTGGGCAACATAGTGAGACCTCGTCTCTCCAAAAAAAAAAACAAACAATGAGGATCGACTGAGCCCAGGAGGTTGAGGCTGCAATGAACTGTGATTGCACCACTGCACTCCCACCTGGGTGACAGAGCAAGACCCTACCTTGAAAAAAAAAATTTTTTTAAAGAATAAACTGTGCCGTAACCACCACAGATTTTTCTTCTTTGGTAGCTAAACATGCATTGGTCTCAAGACAAGCAATATTGATAGTTGTGAATATTAAACAATTCGCAACTCATCCAGCTCACAAATGCTAACAATCCCTGTTCCACCTGCCATAACTACAGCTTTGATTGGAGAAGAGAGTGATTTCAGTAACTCTCTCCTGATCAGAGGACCACCAACCACAGACTGGTTCTGGCTGGTTTACAGAGATTGCGTACCTGCTTACCTTTGTGTTCTGAAAAGAACTTCTGAAGTATAGGCCTATTGTAATACATTTAAATCATTTAAAGGGATGTACAATCTTTTGGTTTCCCTGGGCCACATTGGAAGAAGAATTGTATTGGGCTACACATAAAATACACTAACGCTAATGATAGTTGATGAACTAAAAAAAAAAAAAAAAAAAAAAAAAATTTGCAAAAAAAACAACTCATAATGTTTTTAAAAGGTTTATGAATGGGCCGGGCACGGTGGCTCAAGCCTGTAATCCTAGCACTTTGGGAAGCCAAGACGGGCAGATCATGAGGTCAGGAGATCGAGACCATCCTGGCTAACACGGTGAAACCCCGTCTCTACTAAAAAGTACAAAAAACTAGCCGGGCGTGGTGGCGGGTGCCTGTAGTCCCAGCTACTTGGGAGGCTGAGGCAGGAGAATGGCGTAAACCCGGGAGGCGGAGCTTGCAGTGAGCTGAGATCCGGCCACTGCACTCCAGCCTGGGCAACAGAGCGAGACTCTGTCTCAAAAAAAAAAAAAAAAAAAGGTTTATGAATTTGTTCTGGGCCACATTCAAAGCTGTCTTGGGCCACGTGCAGTCCACGGGCTGCAGGTTGGATAAGCTTGATTTAAATGCTAAATCTCCACCCCAAAGTAAACTTGGGTTGTATGTTACATGCATGTTTATTCAATAGGCATGCGTCAAGACCACCTTCAGGAATATTCATAGCTCCTCCTGTAATCTGTTGAATATGTATGTTTAGCCAACCCATTCAACCTAAAGCGTCTACCCCAACCCCTCCTTCGAGGTGCCTGTCTGTGGTCTTGGTTAGAGGCATGTTTCCCAGCCTGCGGGATGGCCACCTTGCAGGCTGTAACCCTTTAGAAGAAATAATGTCTCCTCTCTCCTTTTCCAAATTTATACACTATTATTTTTTTTTAAGTGAACATAGCACAAACCACTGATATTTACAATACCTGGCAGCCGTTGATTCTGTAGGTCGTGAATACTCAAGGTTTTCAGGTTTGTTACAGACGTGATATGCTGCTCATCTTCTATGGTGAGGGGACTGGCTTCCAGCATGAGAGAATAAATGTTCTTACAGGTACTCAGGACCAAACTGAGGCTTCCAGCCACACCAGCACATCTCTTTATTTGCAGCCTGAGGCTTGTGGCAGAGCTGAATATTTTTCCCAGATACTTGATATCTTTCTTATTCAACTTGCTGAAATCCCGGAGTGTGACCTCCAGAGTCCTGAATTCCTGCTTCCAGTTGAAGAACAAAGATACAGCCCTGCTGGGAATGTAGGTTTCTGGGGCCTCTTCCATGTGGATTGTGCCTGTGTCTTCTGCAGCCTTGTCCCATGAAGCCATAGCTCCCCCATAGAAGTCCAGTTTAATGAAGTCCAGAGCGCTTGCACAATTGGGCAAGTGTTCAAAGAAGTCAAATAAGTAATCGGGGATGTTCTCTGAGTTGATATATAAGCTTTTGCCTTGAAAGAAAGCTTCAAATTCTTGGCTCAGGGCTGATTTGGATGTACTCTCATGATATAAATGGATGCCACACTCTACAAAGGAATTGATGTTTATGGCTTTCAGAATTTCTTGCTCAGTGGTGTTTTTCACACTTTGCAAAGATTCCTGTCTCCAGAGAGGCCTCTTGGTGATGGAAAGCCCGAGAAGGCAGCCATGTTGATACACTGCTGCGAGGTGCTTCATAACAGCCCTGGTGGCTTCCACAGATGACCCACAGGTGTACCGGAGCAGGCTGCTATACGTGGATGTAATGTCCGAAATGGAAACCATTTTCTGCAAGTAACCATTCCCCTTGGTCACCTCCTCTGGCTCATGAGACGTCAATAAACTGCTGAGTCTTCGTCCTGCTGTGTACTCCTGGAATGACTTGTGAAAGAATTTATACTTTGGCTTGAACCTTTGAGCCGTATATTTACAGAGGAGCCCAGTTGTCAGCAGGACTTCCTCATTCACGCTGGACACATCCTCCAGTTTGAAATCAAACTTGTGGGAGAACACACCCTCCAGAGCTAGGTCTCCACAGTGGTCCAGGCTCCGAATGAAGTCACTTGCAGTCACACCTTTATGTTTGTGTTTGTTTTTCTGTATCAACAGATCATAGAAGGTATGGAACAGTGTTGTTTGTGTGTGAGAGTGGAACTCACTTTCACCCATCTGGATTGCACAAGTGATGACCACAAAGAGAGGGGTCTTCATGAGATTCCTCAAGCACCTGGATTTCTGAATTTGGAGCAACAAGCCTTCAGCAAGCTCCTTGATCAGCACTTCTCGGATGAGAGCCTGCGCGCTGTCTTCTGTCATATCCCCCACCTCAGCAATCAGGGCACCAAACTGCCGTATGTGCCTCAGGCACTCAGTGGTGGTGGTCACGATGACCATGTTCTTGAAGCGGTGGTTTTCCTTTATCAGGGCTTCGATTTCTGGGCAGTTCTGGGGCTTGAATTCATTGTAGCCATCAAGAAGAAAAAGAACCCTCTGCCGTAGCTTCAGCAGCATGGCCATGAATGTCTGCTTCCTGATTGTGCCTGGTATATCCAAGACCTGATCACAGAGGGTTTCAAAAAGTCCGCCCTGGGCCCTGCTGAGACGGATGAAGAAGACGAATTTGAACTTGGTCAGAGCCTCGCACTTTCCGGAGCCCCAGAGCATGGCAATTCGCTGCAGCAGAGTGGACTTCCCTTTGCCAGATTCCCCTTCAATGATGCAGGGGCTCTGAAGAGCCTGCAGGAGGCCGTTCAGGGTCAGCTGCTCCACGCGGTGATGGTGTTGGTCCTTCCTCCACAGGACAGGTTCTGTGAAGGTGCTTTTCAGGCTAAAAATAATGTCAATATCTTCACCAAGGGGATAGAAGTTCAGAAAAGATGGGGTATGGTACCAGTCCTTTAAATCCTGAGCCAAATCGTCCAAGTCTCCTTCTGATATCTGATAGAAAAGACCTATTAGAGAAGAGGTGATGTTAAACAGGACCCAATTCTGTGTCTCCTCAAAACCTAGAGTTCAGGAGGATGAACGAGGGGGTGAGGCTGAGAATCTGCCATTGGTGAACGTAATGTCCTTTCCCAGTTCCGAGCAGGCACAAAGGGTTCTGTCTGCTGCCCCTTTCCCCGGCATCCTTTACCCCACTCCCCTTTTTGCTTTCTGTTTCCTCCTTTCCACAACCAAATCTTATAGCAGCTGGTTGGAAAAGGGAGGAGCTTGTGTATGGGTTAAGGAAAGTAAAGAATTTGGCGGAGAAAGATGGTTGGGGTAACTGTCAGCATATTAGGCCTTCACTCTAAGTAAAATCTGTCATGACCTTATTTACTAATTAAAAAAAATAAAAACTGAATTCATATTTCATGAAAAATAGAACTGTGCTCTTGTGTCAGTCAGGCTGTCTTTACCAGGAGGCCTGGACATGGTAGGTAGTCAGCTGGGCCTCTCTCCCATAGGTTGATCTCATCCAAGCAGGGAACGCTGAGAACCACCGCTGCATTGGCAGCTTAACTAGTACACTCACTGTCCTGTTTTATCTTGCAGTGACACTATACTCAGTCATTTATTCCCTGGCCCTGGGGTTGGTTGGCTTCACCATCAATTGATCTACTATGAATTTTTCCTAAAATCATCTAAGCTTTTCCTTAGCAGGAATCAAAGGCCATTGCCAGGTGATATGAAGAGGAGGAAAAGCAGAGGCTCTGCCATCTGCTTTTGGAACTTTGTTATGGTCTATGCTATTTGCAGAAACAGATGCAAAACTAAATGATACTTACTTTGTCCATTCAAGTCCTGAAATAGAGGATAGTTCCATTCCTCAAGGGATTTAAGAAAGAGGTTACAGGCCTCTGAACCCTTTTTCAAAATCATGTGAATGATCTCTCTCGCAGCATCCTGCTCCACCTTCTTGCAGCAAATGTTGCATACTTCTTCGTAATTCAGAACACTCCATGCAAATAGGTCATCTGTAATTTGCTTTACAACAGTCATTCCCATTCTTTGAATAAGGGCTCGGATATTGTCCTTTATGAAATTCACTGAGGAGATGGGGAGAAATATATATATTTATTTGTTTATATATAATGTGCATGTCAGCATCTGTCTCCAGAGCATTAGGGCCATGCATTTTTTTCCTGTGGGCATCTCCTGAGCTATGGAGATGCCAAATGCTTGAATTCCAGGCCTTTAAGAAATGCTCTGCAAAGCAGTTCTAACCCCAGAGTCATTGATGAGCAAGATGGTTTTGCTTTGGTGATGAAGTAAGGTGAGTTATCTTGTCCCTCCGATATAAAACAGTCCCCATCGAGGTCGTAGTGGTAAGACCGTTGGCTTTAGAATAACAGCACTGGCCTAGGATCTGCCACTTGCTACCATCTGTGTGACTTTGGCAAGTCACTAAGCCTCTTTGAGTCTATTTCAATTCTGTGCTGCTGGCTGGGCACGGTGGCTCACACCTGTAATTCTAGCACTTTGGGAGGCCGAGGCGGGTGGATCACCAGAGGTCGGGAGTTTGAGACCAGCCTGACCACATGGAGAAACCCTGTCTCTACTAAAAATGCAAAATTAGCCAGGTGTGGTGGTGCATGCCTGTAGTCTCAGCTACTCGGGAGGCTGAGGCAGGAGAATCGCTTGAACCTGGGAGGTGGAGGTTGCAGTGAGCCGAGATTGCACCATTGCACTCCAGCCTGGGCAACAAGAGCAAAACTCCATCTCAACAACAACAAAAAAAGTTTTGTGCTGCTAAATGGTTTCACAAACTGGCCTTCTAGGAGTAAAGGCCCTAATTTGTAGCATTCACCAATCCCCGTGGTATAAATATTCCTACCATGGCCTATTTCAAGCTAACAATGTATGTCAACTGGCTAACAAAATCCTGAAAATTCAATAATCAGGTTTCATATCACAGTAAGAACCAGCTCCAGCACACCAGGGATTCCTCATCTGTACAATGGTGTGGAGAACGGTATTTAACTTAGGAAGTTGTTACAAGAATTCATGTATAGTATCTCGTACAAAGTTATAACTCAATATATGATAGCTACTATTTTTAGCCTTTATTCAGGTGTCACCCTACAAAGGAAGAGCACATTTTATCTCTCACAGACTTTGGTCTTTTCTGAAGAGTATCACATCAAAACATTGATTTTTATCCAATGTAAGCTCTCCCGCCTGGCCTTGAGGATAGTTGTGTCCTTTTTGTGTCTGACTCTGCAATGTCTAATTCTGAAAGGCAGACCACACTGTACCCAGGCACTGTGCCCATTGTGCCCATGCTATGTTTGTGACAGCTTGGAGAAATGTCTTCCTGGTTTTTAACTCTCAGACACCGTCTGCACTAGATTTCTTCCTGGGCTAGGCTGCTTCTGGGTTTTTTTGTTTTGTTTTGTTTTTGTTTTTTTGATGAAGTTTCGCTCTTATTGCCCAGGCTGGAGTACAATGGTGCGATCTCAGCTCACCACAACCTCCGCCTCCTGGGTTCAAGTGATTCTTCTGCCACAGTCTCCCAAGTAGCTGGGATTACAGGCATGCGCCACCACGCCAAGCTAATTTTGTATTTTTAGTAGAGATGAGATTTCTCTATGTTGGTCAGGCTGGTCTCAAACTCCCGACCTCAGTTGATCTGCCCGCCTCAGCCTCCCAAAGTGTTGGGATTACAGGCATGAGCCACCGTGCCTGGCCGCTCCTGGCTTTCAAACCTGTGTTGACTGATCAGAGAGGGAATGTGCTTCTCTCAAAGACCCCAGAACCTCTCTGGCCTGAAATGCACCATCAATCACTCCAAGCACCAGGACCCCATCCCAGCTGTCCTTTCTCACCATTGCAGAGCTCTACTGCTGACCTCAGCCGGAATATTCCTTGTCTACATGTCCTGCAAGACAGTCCCATCTCTTTCCTTCTGGGGTCTCATCTGTTCTCTAGCTTCTACATCATCCCTATGGAAGTAACCTCTAAGTCTGTGTCCCGTTGTGATCTTCAGTTTAGAGCTAAAGAAATACAGCCTTAGCTGGATGCGGTGACTCATGCCTGTAATCTCAGCACTTTGGAAGGTTGAGGTGGGCGGATTATCTGAGGTCGGGAGTTCAAGACTAGCCTGACCAACATGGAGAAACCCTGTCTCTACTAAAAATACAAAATTAGCCAGGCATGGTGGCGCATGCCTGTAATCCCAGCTACTTGGGAGGCTGAGGCAGGCGAATCGCTTGAACCTGGGAGGTGGAGGTTGCGGTCAGCCGAGATCGCGCCATTGCAGTCCAGCCTGGGCAACAAGAGCAAAACTCCGTCTTGGAAAAAAAAAAAAAAAAAGAAAGCAAGCCTCAGAAAGGCTTAGAGACCCACATACACAAGTTCACAGCCTAGCCTTCCTAAGACTACATTTCTTCACCTATAAAATGAAGACATGTTATTTAAAAGACTCTATTTAAAAGACTCATTATATTGAATAAGTCACATAACTCTCATACACAAAAATGTCTCAAAATTGGAAAAGTGGCTGGGCGTGGTAGCTCACGCCTGTAATCCCAGCACTTTGGGAGGCCAAGGCGGGTGGATCACGAGGTCAGGAGATCGAGACCAGCCTGGCTAATATGGTGAAACCTCGCCCTTACTAAAAATACAAAAAATTAGCTGGGCATGGTGGCACGCGCCTGTGGTCCCAGCTACTCAGGAGGTTGAGGCAGGAGCATTGCTTGAACCCAGGAGGTGGAGGTTGCAGTGAGCCGAGATCACACCACTGCACTCCAGCCTGGGCTACAGAGCGAGAGTCTGTCTCACAAAAAAATAAAAAAATATAGATATATATATCTATATATACAAAACAGTAAGGTATTATTGTACTATGTTATATATCCTTGTATGTAGACCATCATACTCCTTCCTTATCAAGTAATTAGGTGGAAAAAATGCTGCTCATTTATTAATTCATTATTCATTCTTTTCAGAATATCTCTTTGTCTAGACCAATGCCTTTCAATAGAACGTTCTGTGATAATGAACATGTTCTATATCCGCATTATACAATATGGTAGTCATTAGTCGTATCTCACTACTGAGTACTTGAAATCTGGCTACAGTGACTGTGCAACTGAAGTTTAAATTTTATTTAAATTCACCTTTAAATAGCTACAGGGGGCTAGTGGCTACTACTAATATACTAGACAGCGCAGGTCTACACCCAGTCGTTGAAGTGGAAAGAGCTACATTTTGGTTGCCACTTAGATCTACACCGTGTTTCTTCACAATGAGCTTGATGTGTGTAGCTCTCTGCTGTCTGGCTGAACAGGTGATGAGAACACTTTAAAACATACACCTGGTCACTCTTTGTGTAAGTCCTATCCTGTCTGTGGTTCTGTCTTTTATCACAGCTTACCATATTTGCAACTGAATTCCTAAAACAACAGAAGAATATTTATCGGTAATTCCACATACGACTGGTCAGAGGAAGCCATGAATTGATTTTCCATTCAACATCACCAGTATTTGGTAGCAGACTGTATAACCAGGCAGATGTTATTTCTCATATACTTACTTGTTCTAAATGAAAGCTTCCCACCTTTCTATAACTCAATAGAAAATATTTCCAAATGGACAGGTCAAAGGTGATCCCAATATTGTCCTCTTTTTTCTATAAAACTACTCTTCATTCTGTAAAACAAACAAAACAGAACCAGAGACTATCAGGCAGAGGGGCTGGTGCAATTAACTAAGTAATGCCCTGCTTTTCATAGATAAGAAAATGGTGACTCAAACCAGATGAAAACTTGCTCAAAGCCACTGGCTATTCATGGCCAAGCCCTAAAGAGAACCCAGGGGTCTGGACTCCTGGCCTAGAGCTCTAAACTGTGTTCAACTGGAACTTTGCCCTTCTCTTCAAAGTTTCTTCTCGTTTCTGCTGTTCAGAGCCAAGAAGGCAACTTGGAATTAAATGTCAAAAGATGGTATAAGTGTCAACATGAATGGTGCAGAGGGTACGTTCTCTCCGGTATTTCCAAGAAAGAGTATATGGACTGGAATCATCCAGGGAGGAAGTTTTCATGAAGGAGACAGCACATGAAGCTGGTCTTAAAGGATAAGTAGGGCCGGGTGCTGTGGGAGGTCAAGGCAGGCGGATCACCTGAGGTACGGAGTTCGAGACCAGCCTGACCAACACGGTGAATCCCCATCTCTACTAAAAATACAAAAGTTAGCTGGGCCTGGTGGCACACGCCTGTAATCCCAGCTATTCGGGAGGCTGAGGCAGGAGAATCATTTAAGCCCGGGAGACGGAGGTTGCAGTTAGCCGAGATGGTGCCACTGCACTCCAGCCTGGCAGACGGAGCGAGACTGTGCCTCAAAAAGGAAAAAACAGACTGTGCCTCAAAAAGGAAAAAAAAAAAAAAAAAGGATAAGTAAGATGAGGCGAGGTAGTTGGGTTGGGGTGGAGGTGGAGGTGAGGATGTAAAACGCCTTGCAGGTGAGAGGATGAGACCGGGGAGTATGGAAAGGGGAAAAGTTCTCTTGTCTCCTTCGCAGGGCGTGCGATGGGGGTGTGGCTTGCTTCTTCAGTGCCCGCTGCTCAGACCTCTAGGGGAGCATACAGATGGGCAGGCTGTGGGGTTCCAATCCCACGGCAGTGTCTAGTGGTGAATGTTTACAGCTCCTGAAGCCCCAGTGGGTGTGTGTTACAGGGTGCTCTTTCGGTTTAGCTGTCCGTAGGCGGCTTGTGTTAGCTCAATTAGACCCCTGCCTTATTGCAAGGACAGAGGGTTTTCTGTGTTCCGGGGTTCTTGCCTTGGGGTTCTTGCCTTGGTGTACCGGAGGAATTGGATCACACGTGGTCTTGGAGAAAGAGTGCAAGGTTTTATTGACTAGAAGAAGCTCTCAGCAGATGGGGTAGCCAGAAGGGAGATGGTTTTTCCCTGGAGTCAGACTGCCACCGACTCTTCTCCAACACTCGCGGCCAAACTCCGCGCGTCCTTCCTCCGGCGGATGCCCTGCTGGCGTGCCGGTGTCTGTTGTGTGCTCTTCCGCCAGCACTCGCCTTTCAATGTCCTCTCGACGTCCAGCTGCTTGTATCTTCTTCCGCCGATGTGTTCCTCTCGACGTCCAGCTGCTTGTGTATCTGCCTGCTAGGGTCTCTGGGATTTTTATACGCATAGGATGACGGTGTGGCAGGCCAGGGTGGTCTTGGGAAATGCAACATTTGGGCTCCAAGGCAGGAGTGCCTGTCCTCACCTAGGTTCGTGGGCACAGGCCTGGGGGTGGAGCCCTTGCCAGGGACCCGCCCTTCTGGGACCCGCCCTTCTCTTCCCTGCACTTCCCTGACCCGGTTTCCTATCAGTATGAGTAATTGAGGAGACAGAAAAAAGGAGTTATGCTTCCAGGGTACAAAGGGGAAAAGCTATGGAAAGCCTTGTATGCCAAGATGAGGCATTTGTTCTTTATCCTATGAGCAACTGGGAGAGATTATGCTATGAGGAGCATGTTTAAAGTGATGTTTTAAGAAACGGATTTTGGCCGGGCGCGGTGGCTCAAGCCTGTAATCCCAGCACTTTGGGAGGCCGAGACGGGCGGATCACGAGGTCAGGAGATCGAGACCATCCTGGCTAACACGATGAAACCCCGTCTCTACTAAAAGATACAAAAAACTAGCCGGGCGTGGTGGCGGGCGCCTGTAGTCCCGGCTACTCGGGAGGCTGAGGCAGGAGAATGGCGTGAACCCGGGAGGCGGAGCTTGCAGTGAGCCGAGATCCGGCCACTGCAATCCAGCCTGGGCGACAGAGCGAGACTCCGTCTCAAAAAAAAAAAAAAAAAGAAACGGATTTCATCTTCCTGGTATGGTCCTGTCATTTCATCCTCCTAGATGGTTTGAAAAGCAACTTTCTTTCTCCCTTTCCCCTCCACACACTCTGAGAAGCAGGGGCCCAGAAGCCTCTGAGACTGCTCTGTGTGCATTCCCAAACCAAGTTAGATGATCTACCCCGGCTCCTCATACACACATACACGACCCCCTGCGTCAGGATGAAGATGCGAAGTCTGAATTAAAGGCAGCATGAGAGGGCAGACAGGAAGTGGGGAAGAGAACTAGAATCACTGGGTGGGGAGAAACAAAACGGGAGCTTTGTGAGTGGGATTGGGGTATGTGAATGGAGTTGGCTTGGGAACTCATGTTATCCTAACATTAAAACTCTTTTTTTGAGACAGGGTCTCACTCTGTCACCCGGGCTGGAGTGCAGTGGCCTGATCATGGCTCACGGCATCCTTAACCTTCTGGGCTCAGGTGATCCTCCCACTTCAGCCTCCTGAGTAACTGGGACCACAGGTGTGTGCTACTATGCCTGGCTCATTTTTTTTCTTTCTTTTTTTTTTTTTTTTTTTTTTTTTTGAGACAGAGCCTTGCCGTGTTGTCCAGGCTGGTCTCAAACTCCTGGGCTAAAGTGATCTGCCTGCCTCAGTCTCCCAAAATGCTGGGATCACAAGAGCGAACCACCGCGTCTGGTCATTACCCTAACATTTTATTATGAACATTTTCACACATAGAGAAAATCCATCCCTCTATTCATTTATCAATCTATGTAAGTTGCAGATGTTAGCACATTTCTATGTCCATATAATTAAGTAGAATTCAATGCTGGTTTATTATTCTTTATTATTCTTTATTCTTTATTATTCTTTCTTAGGAAAAATTCACCTACAGTGAAAGCACAGATCTTAACTGTACCCTTTGATGAGCTGAAAAATGCTTCTACTTCAAACACCTATCAAGACAGAAAACACTGCCCTCTCCTTGGAAAGTATCCCATGCCCCTTCCCAGTCAAATTCCGTCTCCACCGTACCCTCACAGGCAATCTCCATTCTGATTTTTTTAAACCATAAATTAGTTTAGCCTGTTGAAGAACTTCACATAAACGGAATCATACAGCATGTGCTACTCCTTTCATTCCACACAATGTCTGTGTAAGTCATTCATGCTGTTGCTTGTAGTATAAGTAGTTTATAACATTTCATTGCTTAGTAGTACTCTACTGTATAAAATACTACAATGTATTGGCCGGGCGCGATGGTTCACGCCTGTAATCCCAGCACTTTGGGAGGCCTAGGCGGGCGGATTACGAGGTCAAGAGATTGAGACCATCCTGGCTAACACGGTGAAACCCCATCTTTACTAAAAACTACAAAAATTAGCCGGGTGCAGTGGTGGGCACCTGTAATGCCAGCTACTTAGGAGGCTGAGGCAGGAGAATTGCTTGAACCCGGGAGGCAGAGCTCACCGAGCAAAGACGGTGCAACCGCACTCCAGCCTGGGCAACAGAGCGACACTCTGTCTCAGAACAAAACAAAACAAAACAAAAACAAAACAAAACAAAACAAAAAAACATGCATTTCACAACAAAACCTCTCACTCAGGTTCCCCTCTCTCTCTGCAGGAGAGAGAGCTATTCTCTTTTCTCTTTCTTTCCCCTATTAAACCTCCACTTTCTTTCTTTCTTTTTTATTACCTTTAATAAAGATAATAACATTTTACTGGTAAGGATCCGAGAAGGAGTCTGGATACCTGTTTCCCTCAATAGAACTTGGGAGGCCTCTCCCTTCATACATATTATCACTGAAGTACTAAAAGGAATACTTAATAGATCAAAGAGATTCATATTTACTTTAATAGCTGTGATCATAGAGCTTATAGCTATCACAGCTACTGCTGCTGCTGGTGATGTTGCTTTGCACTCTTCTATAGGCAGGCTGGAGTGCAGTGGTGCGACCTCAGCTCACTGCAACCTCTGCCACCTGGGTTCAAGCGATTCTCTTGTCTAAGCCTCCCGAATAGCTGGGATTACAAGTGCATGCCTCCTTACCCAGCTAATTTTTGTATTTTTAGTAGAGACTGGGTTTCACCATGTTGGCCAGAATGGTCTCTATCTCCTGACCTCGTGATCCGCCCCCATCGGCCTCCCAAAGTGCTGGGATTACAGGTGTGAGCCACTGTGACCGGCCTAAACCTCCACTCTCGAACTCCACTCTCAAAGTCTCTTTTTGTGTGTCTATGTCCTCGATTTACTTGGTGTGAGACAACGAACATGGGGTATTTGCCCCAGACAATGATGCTGCTTCAAAAGCATATCTGTTTTCAGAAAATAAAATTTCCCTTTTATGTTAAAACTAATTCATTAACAATATAAAAAAATTGTCATTGAAATTGGAGCAGCCAGGTGTGGTGGCTCTCACCTATAATCCCAGCACTTTGGGAGGCCAAGGCAGGTGGATCATGAGGTCAAGAGATTGAGACCATCCTGGCCAACATGGTGAAACCCCGTCTCTACTAAAAATACAAAAATTAGCCAGGCGTGGTGGCGGGCGCCTGTACTCCCAGCTATTCAGGAGGCTGAGACAAGAGAATCGCTTGAACCTGGGAGGTGGAGGTTGCAGTGAGCTGAGATTGCGCCACTGCCACTGCACTCCGTCTGGTGATAGAGGGAGACTCTGTCTCAAAAAAAAAAAAAAAAAAGAAAAAGAAAAAAGAAAAAAAAAAGAGGCCGGGCGCGGTGGCTCAAGCCTGTAATCCCAGCACTTTGGGAGGCCGAGACGGGCGGATCACGAGGTCAGGAGATCGAGACCATCCTGGTTAATACGGTGAAACCCCGTCTCTACTAAAAAGTACAAAAAACTAGCCGGGCGAGGTGGCGGGCGCCTGTAGTCCCAGCTACTTGGGAGGCTGAGGCAGGAGAATGGCGTGAACCCGGGAGGCGGAGCTTGCAGTGAGCTGAGATCCGGCCACTGCACTCCAGCCTGGGCGACAG